>NW_026938670.1:0-8452 GCF_032062105.1 Saccostrea cuccullata | reverse complement strand
CAAAGGCGTTGGGTTTTGTGATGATTGGGACATTTTGGACATTTGTAAAGCTTCCTTCCTTTAACTGCATAACTGCGCTTTAATAGATAAACCAGAAAATGGAGACGGATATTTCTTTACACAGACTTCACAAAGATTTTATTTTACAATCACTTTGTATCTAGCGCATTTGCGCATTTGCTTCGCACTTTTTGGCCTCTATAGGCACTAAAACATGGATACATTGTTGCGATATTGGAAACACTACTGTCTGTATACATGTACAGCTGATAATACTACTAGTACAGTATTTGAAGAATTCAAATGTATAATATCAAAAATTCAAAATAGAAAATTCCATAGACATACATGTATGTGCGTATGAAATTACAGGTTTTGTGACTATTATATAGATCTGGTTGCAATAGACCTAACGAATTACACTGTGACGTGCTGACGCTTTGCTTGTCGAGAAGTTTAAATACTTGTTCACATTCTCACCACATCAAAGAAAGCAGCTAAGATCTCTTCTCTCCCATGCTAAAGTCGGTGAGCTGCAACATACGACTTTTTTTGTTGGGCCATAACTTTTGAACGGTTCGAACAAGGGCTTACATACTTCACATATGTAATACTTTTGGCAAGATCTTTCCAATGACCTTGGAGTTTGACCTACTTTTGAAAAACCTTTAATCCCTCATAATAAATTTATCGAATTCTACATTTTTATTACAAAATATGTACATGTTTATAGCAGCGAATAAAATTCAATACAACTCGCTACAACGAATGACCCTCTGATCATAAACACAAATTAGAAAACCCTCCTATCAAATATTTTAGAATAGTCCGGCTTGATATGAAAATGTGCATGTATGAATTACAGATACATGTAATGAAATATAATGATGTACAAGCAAATTCAAAGG
The DNA here is from genome assembly GCF_032062105.1 of Saccostrea cuccullata. NCBI lineage: Eukaryota > Metazoa > Mollusca > Bivalvia > Ostreida > Ostreidae > Saccostrea > Saccostrea cuccullata. Next base: position 7,544 of record NW_026938670.1, on the reverse strand, counting down.
GCCCCTGCTTTCGTTGTCTTTGTGGGTGAGATGTCATTTTTATGGCATATTGTGTCAAATATGAACGCCCTATCATATGTCATTCAGAAGATATCACCGAAGTTGATATTTTGGAAAATAACATCAATCCTACGCGTAAAGTCCAGGTGAAGGGGTCAGAAATCAGAACATGCTCTGAAATACCTTGTCACATGTAATGCGCTTATCAAATATGAAAGCCCTATGTCTTGTCAATCTAAGTTATAAGGAATAATTAATTTTTTTAAAAAGTAGGTCAAACATCAAAGTCATGGGGTATAAAAGTCATTTTGTATTTAGAAAGGTCTTGGTCATGAAACTCTAGGAAGAGTAGCATTTTGAATGATTTTCACAAATTTCTATTTTGAGTAACCACGGCAACACCGTTCATCGAAATCAAAAACTGATGCACAGAATTATGTATCTTAGTTTAGACTACTTCTGTGCCAAATTATATTTTAAATCAGGCCAAAACTGTAGGAGGAGTAGCATTTTGAATGTTTTTTTTACAGAAATTTCTATTTTTAGTAACCACGGCAACACCGTTCATTGAAATCAAAAAACGATATATAGAATTATGTATCTTAGTGTAGTCTACTTGTGTGCCAAGTTATATTGAAATCAGACCAAAACTGTAGGAGAGGTAGCATTTTGAAAAATTGTTCACAGAGGGACAGACTGACGGACGGACGCATTACTATCGCATAAGCTCTTCTGGCCTCTGACCAGTAGAGCTAAAAATGAACAAAAAACAGAAATGAATATTTTTGTTCAAATATCCAGTATTACTTTCTCTACATTCACTTCAACAAATCAAAGGCCTGAAGGGCCTGCGAGTTGACTCGCTCGAGTCAATTGAGCTTTTTAATACATCTGGGCACCATACCTTAATATATTTAGTTTATTTTGCATCTTAAGAGATTGAATATTATATGTCTGATCCATGTTCGGTTCATAAATAAAGTGTATATTGCTTTTCCTTTATATATACAGGTTGGCACTCATGGGCTTCCGTATTAATTTGACTGGATTCTATAATGAATTTCAGCACATTAGCTGAAGTGGTCAGTGTTATGAAGTAACTAGGTTAAAGATTCCCACAGCAAATCTGGATTCTAAAAATAGATTTTCAACAACAACTAGCTGCAGCTAATGAGAGCAGCAGGTGTTTGTGAGAGGGAGTATTCTAGGTCAATTATAAATAAACTTCAGATGGGAAGATTAGATCCGCCTAACATGCTTGAACATATATTCATACGCAGTAATTGTACATCGTACAGGTATTTAATCAAAAATTTCTTTAAAAGCATGAAGGCATAAATAATGTTACAGTATGAAATTTTATACAGTGTTTACCTCTTAAGTTTATACAACACTCAAACCAGAGCATTTTTTGCTAGAACTATAATATTTGGCGTATGGATCACCTTGATGAATGCGTGATAAATTTTACAGCTCTGAAACGGCTATGTCGACAGGGAGTAGCTCGCTACGCCAGCCAACTCAAAAATGGATTCAGTCAGATTAACCAGTGCTAAGCAGAATTTAGGGATAACGTATGAATTAAAATTAGAACAGATCTAAGCACTTTGTGCTTTTACAGAATAAAAGGTTTACTTCCTACTGGCTTTGGGGAAAGTGTGATTTTTCAACTGATGCCATCTCTTACGACAATCCCATGGAAGTTATTTTTGTAATATCGTCATTGAACGCGTTTATGAAGGATCAGGTTATGAAACCATGCGAAAGTGGTCGGAATTCCAGTTTGTTTCCTTGATATAACGGGAAGAGATGGTTCCACCTACATATTGAAACCTGCATTGGGGACAGGTATTCCATTTTTAATCTGTTACTCATTAAGATGTCTAACGCCTAATTAAGGACCTGACAATATTTATCACCACAGTTTATCACCTTATTATCTATTATTGAAACCCACAGCCCTAACCAAACTATCAAGTGTCACTTAAAATGCAGTAATAAATCATACATGTACAATTCTTCTGCAAATACCTCACTATAAAACTTTGTATGTAAATATTTTGAATATATAAATCATTGTATAATGAAGTGAGAGAAAACTTTATATTAAGTAGGGATGATTTCGTATCGCGATATTTTATAAAAATATCGCGAAATATTGTGATATTTATAAGCACACTATTTCTTTGATTTATATGGAATTATTGATTATTATTCCTATTTTTTTCATTGTTGTTGTGAATAAATGAAAAATCAATCATTTTATAATGTATTTAATGTGTTTTCATTCAAAACTTAAAAATAAAAAAAGAACAAATAGCAAGAAAATAAAATTCTAATTAACAATTCAAACACAAATAGATACAATCTTTCCCTTCTGGTTTGTAAAAAAAGGAAAATGATAACTTTAAAGTCAATACTCAATAACAATAGATTTGTTTTTTTTTTACAGTTTAGGGCATGTTTTTTTTTAAGAAAAGTAAATTGTCAACATGTTTAGGCTTGAGACGTGCCCTTTGGGCATTTAATATATCTCCTGCCGTAGAAAACTCTTTCCGATGGGATACTTGTGGCAGGAATGCAAAGGTATGCTCTAGCAAGTTTAGCAACAAGTGGGAATTTAAATTCATTTTCTTTCCACCAAGGAAGAGGATTTTCCTGAAGAGGTATTGCTCGGGCACTTCTGTATTCATTCACCTGCTGCTCAGCAATCGTACTTGTTGATTTTGGAGGCTCAACATCAGTAATGTATACATCACCAAGAAAGCTGTGGAGCACAGATTCCATAGAATCACCACAAGTAGAAGAAGAACCTTCTTCTTTGACTCTTTTTTTGACAGGACTAACACCTGGAGAATCTGAAGACAATGAGGGGAGGGGTGGCTCATTCAGGACTTCAACATCATCTAATTCAGCATCTTTGTCTTCTTTCTCTCTTTTCACTTTGATTATACTCTGTACTTGACAGACTTCTAAAACAATATCAGAGTACACCGCTGATCTCATTTTCTGATAAAAATGGAAGCATCTTGAACCGCGGATCCAAAGCAGAAACAATGCGTAGAGTGTGTTCAGTCCGATTATATCTTTCTTTCAAGTCTTTAAACATAATATTTTTCATGCTGCAGACTGTTGGGGTATCATCATTTTGTTCACGAAGCTTGTCCAGAAGTTTATCGTGAAGTGGCAAGATAATGGACAAAGTGGGAGATTTTTCTGAACACAGGAGTGTTGTTATATCCTTAAATGGCTTTAACAGCTGGACCACTTCCTCTGCCAAAGTAAAGTCATCATCATGGAAAGACTTTAATTCTGCTTCTCTTTCTTTTCCTAACTCCTTTGATTTCAAGGTAGCAAATATTGCTACCTGCATTTTGAGAAATCGTGAGATCATATCGTAGGCACTATTCCATCTTGTGCGGACGTCCATTATTAATTTGTGTTGAGGCAGTGATAAACTTTCAGCTGTATTCTTGAGCAAAGCAGCTGCAATGTTGCTTCTGTGAAAAAAAGGCTACAATTCCTCTAATTTTGGCTAGAATATTTTCCAGTTTCTTAACTGCAAAGCATTTTTGACAAGCTAAATTTAACGTATGTGCGTAACAGTTAATGTGAATCACCTGCTTTCATTATATTGGCAGCATTATCAGAGACAACTGGTGGAAATCCATGAGAAGTGGGCAATTTCCATTCCTTCACAGCGTTTCTCAAAACCTCTGCAACATTTTCTCCTACAATCAGGACAAATATTTTTTAATATTATTTTTTCAAAGGATTAAACCAATAAAAATATACATTAATATTTAATTTAGAATCAATTCATTAAATTGCCCTCATATTTCAGCAAATTGAAACAATAGTCAAATCATTTTTTTTTCATAATTTCCAAGGTACCTGTATAAGATTCTGGCATCATCCTGGTTTACAAAACAAAATTACAAAGATTCCAATCTTTGTCAATATGGGTGGAAGTAATCGTAATGTAGGATTCTGTAGCTCGTGAACTCCAGCCATCAGTGGTCAGTGCTACCTAATAGTAATAAGGAATTAATTAAGGATATACGATCCTCAGCCAGGAAGGATAACTCTTAATTTATAATTTAATTCATAAAGTCTTCAAATAAAGCTTGAAATTGAATTTTTTTCATGCAACAATTTTCATTTTATGCCTCTACGTATGATTCAATGCTCTTTAAAGTTTTAACAAACGGTATTTAAAAAGTTGACATTTGTACCTCATAAAATAAAGTAAAACTTGCACATTTTCAAAAAATCAGATTTCTTTTAATTTAGCCTTATTTACCAATGTTACTAAGCATGACTTGAAATTAGAAGTGATTTACGGTGTTATCTTTGAAAGGAAACACTTCATACAGTATGCATTAACAAACGATGGAAGTAAGAGGGAGAAAGTAAAGTATCGAATAAGTGTAAAATTCATGCAATTTTCCTTAAAAGCCTGGAGACCTATGATTTTTATTCCTAAAATGTATTTCTTGATCAATTATCAAAAAAAAAATATGCAGTAGGTAGTTCAAATCGCATATCCTGAAAAATTATTTGAGATTTACAAATTTTCCCTATATAATATGATTAAATCTAAAGATGAAGTTAAGAGAAACACCGTGGGTAAATACATTTTAATTTGAGAATTTAGAGACATCTTTGTGAGCATTTTCAATTACTCAATGCCTGATTTTCAGAACCTGAGGATCGGATAACCTTAAATTAAAATATTTATGTACTGAGTAAGATTTTTCTAAAGGTTTTACACATACTAGTCTATAAATCTGATAATGTTTTTCTTTATACTAGAAATTTATTACACAGAAAATACTTACTTGCTCTGCTTCAAGAAGACTACTTAGAACTTGAACTTTCACATCTGAATACATTTTTGGAATGACAACTTCACTAAATGTCTTTCTGGAGGGGACCTGGTAAGATTATCCAAACAAGCTATCATATCTCTGAACTCTGGGCTATCAACCATGCCAAATGGTCGAAGATCTTTGACAATAAATCTAGCAATTTTGTCCGTGATTGTCTTTGAAAGTTCCGCATTTGAAGGGCACTTTTTACCAAACAAAGAAACCAAGTTCCCAGATATAGGTGTATTTACAACAGATGTTTTAACCTCTAATTTTTCTGAAGTAGTCTTCGTAGGATTAGGATCTTCCGCGAGCAAATTCAGATGATGTCTCCTCATGTGACTGTTCAGGTTGGTAGTTCCATCGGAGCATTTCACTTCAATTTTACACTTTGAACAAACGGCTATGTTTTCAGTAACTTTTCCTGTTTTCTTGTCTTTTTTTAAGAGGAAGTATTTCCATACATCTGATTTACCTCTGGTGAATTTGACTAATTCGATGTCTTCAGAAGTCGCCATTTAAACTTCCGGGAGTAGTAATTTTAAAATTTGATCGATTAAATTATTTATTTCCGGATTATTTTTAATAATGTAAAAATAACGGTATTTTAGTTCCCGTATCGCGTGACCAAAAATCGCAATCTACCGGTTTACCGATAAAATCGCACATCCCTAATATTTAGCATATGGTATTTGGTACAAACAAACTCTGGCGGAAGATTGGTCTAGAAAGTAGTACCACAAAATCGGCAACACGTGACCTTCACCACATGTTGTTCAAAATGGCGACGACGCCAAAGAAAGAATCGAAAATAGTAGGGGTGGAACGATATACCGATACACCGATACATATCGATATTTTCTTTTAAGATACGGTTTACGATACAAGCATTCATTTCAAATATCGGGACGAAACGATACACGAACGATCTAACAAAAAATTGAAAATGAAAGTACCTGTCCTTGGAAAATGGCGCCTTGTACGAAGCGAAGAGACGATGATGATATTGAAAACATCATCGTTTAGGCTTAACTAATAACTAATAAGGCGTTGATTAGGGGTAAAACGTTTTCACTTTTAAGCAGCCTCGGAAGATTGGACAATAAAAGTTCAGTATGTAAAGCGTGCTATACACAGAAAGTATCGTTTCCAGAACATTTGATATTATTAATTGTTAGTCCATCTCGTGCTTTTATTTTAATCTCAAATAGGCTACAGACTTTCAGCAATTGATTATAATGTAGATCTAAATGTGCTGTTTTTATAGGAAATTTTAGTCAGTGTTCTTTGATGAACTACACAACTGTTTGTAAACAACTTCTTTACAGAAATTTGGTAACAATAATATGTACATGTATTATTGTTTTTGTAAAGTTTTAGTCAATGAAATTGATGAACTTCAAGTATTAATTTCAAAGCACACATGATTTTATATAGTCTAAGAATAATTTGTTGAATTAATGTCAAGACAAAAAATGAAATAAAATACTAATTCTTTTGCATAGTTTTATAATATATCATGTAACAGTTGATTTAATGTCAAGACAGAAAATGAAATAAAATACTTTTTAAAAATAGTTTTATAATTTATCATAATATCGTTATACGTATCGTATCGTGCTAATATATCGAGATATGTATCGTATCGCAAGATCTGTGTATCGTCCCACCCCTAGAAAATAGATAGTAAAGTATTCGTACATCTAAACTAAACTAAACGGAAGGAAGCTTTCATCAGAAAATTTTGAGAGCGAGTTGAGCCTTTTTTTATTTTTTAAATGATGTTGTAAAATCACATATTTTCGTGGGGTCAAATTTTCGTGGTTTGAGTAAAAATTCTTGGTTCGTGGGGACTTTAATTCGTGGATGAAGAATTGCTGAGTAGTTATGTATGTAACATTTTACATTTAATTCGTGGGGACATGAATTCGTTGGTCTGTTCATACCTCGAAAACAACGGAAATTGAACCCCACGAAAATTTATGATTTCACAGTTATGGTTTGGTCTCAAAACTGATATACATGGGTACATCCCCTAATTATTTTTTGAATCGGTAGGAGAAGAAAGTAGTGCAGAAAAAATTTCAAGTTCCTTAATTTGCAGACTTGCATAAAAAAGATTGGGCAGATGTACTGAACTGAGTCTCACATTTGTTGATAAGGAGGATCTTTCCTACCAAAAAGCTTGGCAAATGTAATTTATCAAGAAGATCAGCCGAATTATTTTGTGTATTATAGCGCCAGTGAAAACTCTGAAATTCCCCTACTTTCACTTTCATTTTTAGAGGTCTCCGCAGACAGACGCATTTTGCCGGAAAACGAATCTGACATGCCACCTCGAGATTTTAACCAAGGAAAGACAAGTTGATGTGCTTTGATTTGAGGGGTCACTCACTTCTGAACGAAAATTAGGGACATTGCTATGAGACGAAACGTTAACATTGTCACCTATGGGAAAACAATTAGTGGACTGTACCCATACGCCGTAACTGTTACAACAAGGTAAAAGGTTCATTTGATTTCATTCAGCAAGTGAAGACTTCATACAAGTCTTATTTTAAATGAACCTTTTCATGTAAAGACAACGATGTCTTATCCTCTTACATGGTGACACAAAAGAGATTATTAGTAGGCTTTATGGAACTTCGGCAGTCAGTCATATAGAGCAGTTAT
>NW_026938669.1:0-8601 GCF_032062105.1 Saccostrea cuccullata | reverse complement strand
CTCAAAAAATCACTCATAAAACGTGTCCTAAATTTTGACCCCTACCGAGCTTCCATACTAGGCACTTCCGGAAAATATCCTGACCCAGGTGCAACATGGCAACATGTCCTCTATCATCACTAAAAATTTCAGCGCTCTAGCTTTAGCCGTTTTTGAGTTCCATCACAGACAAGGAGGTCATCCAAATTTTGATGAAAGGGCGATAACTCCCGACCGGAAGTGAATTTCCAAAAAATAATTTGCCGGAATTAACTTCAGATAACAACGCATCGACCATGAAAATTTGACGCAAATCGAACGAGCCATCTCCGAGAAATCTTCTGCACAAATTTTGTAAGAAGAAAAAAGAATAAAAATAATAATAATAATAATAATAATAATAATAATAAAGGTAAAAAAGAAACCGAAGAATAATAGAAGGGTCTTCCGCTGAGGACGGAAGACCCTAATAAAAGTGAAAAAGAAACAATAGAATAATAGAAGGGTCTTCCGTTGGAGACGGAAGACCCTAATAATAAAGGTAAAAAAGAAACCGAAGAATAATAGAAGGGTCTTCCGCTGAAGACGGAAGACCCTAATAATAAAGGTAAAAAAGAAACCGAAGAATAATAGAAGGGTCTTCCGCTGAAGACGGAAGACCCTAATAATAAGAAACAATAGAATCACTATAAGGTCTTCCAGAAATGAAACTCGTTGCGAGCAACGAGAGGTCTTCCGTCCATTTAATTCTGAAAGAAAAACGTAATATCAAAATGAAAAAGTGATAAAAAAAAAATCGGATATATGTGGGAAGGAACCCGGTTTGCCAGCGAGAAAATCCAAAGCGCGTACCATTACGCCATTGGGGAGCATTGCTTCAAAGTTTTAAATGCGAATATCTCGAGGTTGGCATTTTCGATTCTATATAAAATTAAAGGCACGTAGCAACAGAGGGAGGGGGGTGTGTGCTACCCCCACGTTTTCCCCAACACTATTTTTACTATTGAAAACGTTCATTGAAAGGCTGCCCCCCCCCCCTTCCACTTCCTACTACAGTAAAATGATAAGGGAAATGTAGTGTTGTATTGTTGTACGTCAAAAAACTGGAAATGAAAGAAGTTTGCATCATTGAAAAATCAAGTTAGCATGTACAACCACAATTTATCTAACACACAAAACCGCGATTTTTTTTAATTTTAAGTGCAAAACAGAACAATATGTGAAACGGATTAACTACAGTACCCATTTTAATCATCGGAAAAATGACAACCGGCAACAAACAATGAAAAAGGTACCACTTGGATTTGAAAGTCTCAGCAAAGGCATATTTTGTTGAATTTAATTACATTGAAATGTAAGTTCCATGATAAATAATTGAGTATTTTCAGTTATTAGCAAAAATCTTGTTTACCGTTTTAAAATTCCCGACCCGGCTCGCATTTCAATACCCATTTTAGTCACATTAGTTGCAGAACTATATTTACCCCGTGCCGCTCGGAACTGACGTCATTCTTTGTTTACGTCTGCAGAGAGAGAGAAGAAGGAGATTTACAAAGACATTTCATTGCACTGTATTTTTGCGCCGTCTTAATTGATTTGTGGTGGTATTGTTCAAGACTTGGAAAAGTTAACATAAGAAAGAGTCTTTCATCAATATTTCCTTTACACCGTAAGTATTTCGTGTTTTTCTGAATGTTGATTCGATTTCCTTCACTCCATTTTGAACAGCCTAATGGTGAGCGAAGTAGTTTGTGCTACATGGAAGTTGATGATGGATGTGTTTTCGGAGTCGCTTATAAATAAAGATTTATCTAAACTTATAGTTGTCTTTTTTATCAATGATTGAATGAAATACACATTACTGTTTAATACAATTGGGATACATGCAGTGCCATAAGTGAAACATAATTGCATTTTCAAACTATATACAGATCTGGCTAAAAGTAAAGATAATTTTATTTTTTCTGTACATATTTCATTGAAAGCAACATTTTGTAAAATCACTGGTATATGGCAACAATTTTTGACAGATTTTACCACAAATTTATTGATATGTTGAATTGTTGTACATGTAGTTAATAAAAACAACAGTTTTTACCTGATCAGTATCCATATTTTGAAAATATTGTAATTCAAGTGCAACATGAATTTTAGAAATTATTTGTTAAGTGATGAGCTATCTTTTACCAAAAACAATGAAAAAGTAAAAAAAAAATGTAAATTAATTATCTTTTTACAAAAGAAAGATAACTACACATGTTCTGGTTTAACTAATGAAATAAATAATGAAAATGGACAAAAATGGAGAATTTGTCAGTGATTTTACCAAAGGTTGCTTTCAATATAAAAATATATAGAGAAAAAAATTCTTCTCTTTTGGCACACATCTGTACTTCATTGAATAAACTGCTTTTTTATAAATTATGATGTGAAATCAGTTTTAACTAAAGAAAGTGGGCACAGTAGATTGGTATTTGGCAGGAATCATTAAAACGAAACAATTCAGGTTTAAATGTCCAAGCACCATGTTCTTTTAAATACCATATAAGTAGAATTTTTAGCGAAGATTTAAATTTTGGTCTTGTTAGGGAGGATGCTGAGATCTCTAAAATAAAAATTGAATATCGCTGAAAATTAATTGCGTATTATTTGTAATAGCTTCTTTGGTTAGCATTTTAAAATCGCTAGAATTACTTCTCACTAAAAAAATACTGGATTTTAGGTAGAAATCGCTAAATTTGCGTCTCGCTAAAATTTCCACTTATACGGTATCTTAATACCAGTATATAGTGAATATATTTTTTATGCTCAGTTTTCAACTGCACTGAAATTATTGATTTAAACAGAAAGATAAAAGTTGCATGCTATTTTTTGAAATACATGTATATTCAATATTTTTTCATAAGGTGTAACGTAGTTACTTACAAGAAGTACATATGTACATGTATCTATACGTACATTTGTAGAACAACACTATAAATGACAGAATGTGAACACATTGTGAACTAAAAAAATTTAAAATATTTATAAAATATACTTTGCAACTTTGCTCAAAGAGTAATTATTTACTCCCATATGAATATTTTGAAAAAAAATATATATTCACTTCACCTTATTCGAACCTAAAATGTTGAGTACAAAGTGACATGAGTCCAGGGGCAAACACATGTAGCTAGATACCAGGGACACTTCATACATTAGGTATACAAATCATTATTTAAAGCCACAGTCTTATACACTTGGACTTTGTAAATTTTCTCCCAGAAACAAAATGGAAAAAGTTTAGATTTTGAAATTTCTGGGTCGTCTCTCCATTTTTACCTCACCTGAGTAAACTCCAGTGACCTATTGCTATCTGTTTTTGTCCTACCTTGTTCATCGGTCGTAAACTTTTGAACATTTTTAGCCTCTTCTCTGGAACCACTGAACCAATTTCAACCAAATTTGGTATACAGTATAGATGGGTGAAGGAGAACTTGTGAATCTCATGGTCCCCCCCCCCCTCCCCGGGGCCTGAGGGGTTGGGCCAAAACCAATTGGATTAATGCAATCTTTAAAAATCTTCTTCTTTACTCCTGGACATCAAGCAGTCAAACTGTTTGCATGATTTTAATCAGCTTTGAGTTCTCTACCAAAATTATGAAATTCATGGCCCCTGGGTCAGGGGTTCTGGTGTTCGAGTCGGGCTATATAGATCATTGTCTTTGAAAATCTCCTCCTCTGCTCCTGGGTTACAAACTAGCCAAGTACATAGTTATGATGAACAAAAGTGTCTTTTGAAAATTGTGAATTTCATGGCCACAGGTTCAGGGGTTCTGTTTTTAAGTTGGAGCTCTATTGATTATATAGTGAAAATATATTAATGTATTGATTCTTAAAAAATTTTCTCTGTTCCTGGGTATTAAACTAATGAACTATGTACAGTGTTTTCAATAAGATTTTCAATAGAAGGAAAAATAGATGGAATAGCAGGAAACCAGTCTCGGCGAGGGGTCTGGTGGCCGCCTTAGGCCCCCAGCGGGTCCAGGGCAGAGCCCTGGTGGGGGCCCAGGGGGGCGAAGCCCCCCGGCCGGAAACGAAAATCAGCATTTTGACTCATTTTTCTGACCTCTCAGGCCATTAAAAAAGTAATTTTTTTTCACATTCTTGTCAGTATCAATTATCAAATTTTACCTAAAAAAGCCAATTAAATTTTTTTTACCTTTTTACAGATTTGTTTGACAAGATTTTTGACTGGTTTTTTTTTCTTGAAAACTAAGTGTCTATAAAAACATACAGACAACTTAAGTATGAAATCTTTAAAATTCTACATATTTAGTCCCTTTCACATAAATTGGTCAGGACTTTTATTCAAAACTCAAAAAATGATTTGGTTGAAAATTTTAGATTTTTTAAACACTTGGTGATGTACAGTACCCCCCAAAAATTGAAATATTCTGCAATCTGAGACTTTTCATAAATTAATCTTTAAACTGGTTGTGCAGATAGTCAGAACAAAATATATAGAAAATGGTATTTGATACAAAATACTAGTACATTAAAACCTTCCCAAATGTGAAAATGATACTGTTCCTGTATTTCAAGAGTTCTTAGTACTAAAAGAGAATATTTTTTTTCAATTTCAGTTTGTGGAAATGCTGTAAGAATTTCTATGTCTGAGTCACGATTAAAATATTAAGACTTTTATTCGTAATTATTATATCAGGTTAACATTTGAATTTTCAGTAAGAATTCTTTCTGGATACTGATCAATTTTCAATCGAAAATTATAAAACACAAACAAATTTTTTCGGAAGGGACTATGTATGTGATCTCAAACGCATGTGTTAAAGCAGCAGCACATTTCTCCACGACTTCGCTCAAATATTCGTTGTCCGCGATTACCTGACACTATCGATCTAATCAAACTTCCTTGAAAAAAGAGCGCACTCAAGGGAAGCTTCTAGATCATGGAAATAGTTGCGATAAAATTATGGATTTCGCGTATGCACCGGCAAAATCCTAATGACGGAAAATATTATTATAGCCGGCAAAATATACTCGTACATGCGGTTAATTTTTATGGTTTCCTGCTCCTGGGGTATTAAAAACACTGATGTACATAGTTATGATGAGAAAGGTTGTCTTTTCCCAAATTGTGAATTTGATGGCCCCTAGATCAGGGGTTCTGGTGTTAGGATGGGGCTCTATTAAATGATTATATATACTGAAAATGCATGAATTCTTTGAAAATGTTTTCCATTCCTCCTGTATCGGAGGTTTGGGGGGGGGAGGGGGGAGTTTACAGTTCAAAGTGTAAAGATAAAATAATGCTTTGAAATCTGCTCTGTGGTATTAATCAACCATTTATGATGAAATAAAATTTATGATAAAATTTCCAAAATTTTGAAATATGTGGCTTTAGGGTCAGTGATTCCTGTGGGGTGGGGTGCACGACTAGTTATAAAGTTGAAATGAATTTTATTTTTGTTACTCTGATCTAACTCTTGGTAAAAAGTAAGTAACTTCCGGTAGAATAAGTATGCTAAGTGTATAATTATGATAAGCAATAGTGCCTCTTTCAAACTTGTGAATTTCATGGCTTCTGGTTTAAAACACAAACCAAATTCAACTGTTTGAAAGTTGTATCATGATGCTCAGGTAAGCTATAAGGCCCATGGGCTTATTGTTAAAACAGCTGGAATAAATTTTAGTGTTAAAAATAAACTGATAACGCATTTCAAATTCATGGAGCGAAGACCTAGAAATAACAAAATTACTGAAAAACGTCTTTAAAAGGGTACAAATTCAGATAAAATCAAGCATTTTTATCCAAACATTTTCCCTTTTATCTTCAATACAGTCAATGGGTAGGTTTTGAAAAAAATGTATAATTCAATGATAAATTTTTATTCTTTTTATCTGCCAGTGTTCCTACCGAATCCCCATCTAAAGCGCCCACTTTCTTCTTATGATTTTTTCACTGAATTATGCAGAATTGTTCAAATTTTCTTGTCTTAAAATGTCATAATGCTAAACAAAATGATATACAAATCTTTGAGAATAAGTTATGAAATTGTCAAGACAAAATATTATTATCTCAAATTACTATGATTTCTTGACAAATTAGAGTTTCAGAATTTTTAGCTCACTTAGTTAGCTTTTCTGGTCACATTTTGTCTGTCGTCCGTCCAGCTGTCCGTCTGTTTGTCTAGCTGTCTGTCTGTCTGTCCATCTGTAAACTTTTCACAATTTCGATTTCTTCTCAAGAACCACTGGGCCAATTTTAACCAAACTTAGTACAAAGCATCCTTGGGTGAAGAGTAATTTGAATTGTAAAAATGAAGAGCCAAGACCCCTCACAAGGGGAGATAATCAAGGAAAGACAAAAATAGGGTGGGGTAATTAAAAATCTTCTTTTCAAGATCCACTGAGCCAGAAAAGCTGAAACTTATGTGGAAGCATCCTGGGGTAGTGTAGATTCTAAATTGTTCAAATCATGACCCCCCGGGGTAAGGTGGGGCTGCAATAGGGATTCAAACTTTTACAAAGAAATATATAGGAATAATCTTTAAAAATTTTCTTCTCGAGCACCACAGTGCTAGAAAAGTTGAAACTTATTTGGAAGCATCCTGGGGTGGTGTAGATTCTTAATTGTTCAAATCATGACCCCCGGGGGTTGGGCGGGGCCATAATAGGGAATTAAAGTTTTACATAGAAATATATAGGAAAAATCTTTAAAAATCTTCTTCTCAAGAACCACAAGATCAGAAAAGCTGAAACCTATGTGGAAGCATTCTGGGGTAGTGTTTAAAAATTCTCTTGTCAAAAACAGCAATGCCATGATTGGTCATATTTATATGGAAGCATCCTCAGGTAATGCAGGAGTTTTTTTTATAGGAATACATAGTAAAAATCTTTAAGAATTTTTTTTTCAAAAACAACAAACCCATGATTGGTCATATTTATATAAAAGCATCCTCAGGTAGTGTAGAATCATGTTTATTTATATTATGATTCTTATGGGTAGGGTGGGACCATGATCGATAATCATGGTTTTACATACGGATATATAGGAAAAAAATTTAATAAAAATCTTCTTCACAAGAACAAGAAAGCCATAATTGGTCATATTTATATGGAAGAATCCTCAGGTAGTTTAGACTAAAGTTTGTTCAAATTGTGAACTCTGGGGGGAAAGTTTAAGAAAAAAGCCACAGTAAATCAAAGAAGGATATGGAGATAACGAACAGTATTCAATCTCAAAGTCCATAAAACAATACAAAATAGGAGCCGAGCAAACACAGACCTCTGAAACATCAGAGATGGGATCAGGTGCCATGGATGAGTGAGCATCCCCTGCTGATCGGTCACACCCGCCGTTTGCTCCTTGTCAAGATCAGGAAATAACAGAAAAATCTGTCGTCAATTCAGGGTATAAATGATACAATAAGTATAAGAAACGTCAGTCATCATTTGACTCAATGATAAGTTGTATTTGCTGACAAGGTCATTGTATTGACCACAGAAACGAGACAACTTATATTCTTGTTTCATCAACTTGCTTTACAATAATTTACCTCATTTTAGAAATTGTTCATATGTAGAGCAATTAAGCTCTTGCGTATCGAATCAACTGAGATAATATATACAATCTGTGTGCAGGTGATGCAGGTATATTGCTGCATAAGGAAGGGAAGTTGACGATAGAAAAGTTAAAGTCATCACGTTTATCATAAAGCTTGGTTGTTACATTATCACTAACGTCTTTTTCAAGTAAAATATCCAAGTATGAAACAGATGTGTCAGACTCTGTGATATCTTTTATCCCAAGGTCACCAGGATATATTGTATTCACGTAGGAATGTAATTTACCATTGTTAATTGACAATATGTCTTCGATATATCTAGATATCAAGTTGAAGGCCAAAGAAAATGTTTTCTTCTTTTCATGCATAAGATTTTACACAAATTCTGCTTCATATGAATATAAAAATAGGTCCGCTATGTAACTACCATTAATTTTAGGGGTAAGTTGGGACTACCAAAGCATTTAAGCTTTTTCAATAGTAGATTGATTTTTAGCTCTTCTGAGCCAAAGGCTCAAAGAGCTAATGCTATGGCCATTTGAGCGGTGTGCGTTAACTTTTTAGAATATGGGCCATAACTCAAGAACCCCTTGGCCAATCAGTACCAAATTTGTCACAGGGTATCCTTGGCCCAAGGGCTACCATGTATACTAAAATAAGGGTTGGGACCCTAAAACAAGGGGAGATAATCAGGAAAACAAAACCAAAAGTACTGGTTGCTAAAAAATCTTCTCCTCCAGAACCACCAGGCAGATTTTCACCAAACTTACATACAAGGATCAGGATATGTTGAAGATTAAAAATTGTTCAAGGCATGACCCTGGGGCAAAGGGCGTGGTCTCAAGGTCACTTCAAACTTGACCTAAATTTACAATTAATAAAAATGTGTATATTTTTCTTACTATAAGGACTAGAATCATCAAGTCCAGTGTGCGCGAAAAACTTTTTTCAGCACTAGCCCAATATGGCCAGTAATGAAGAACAATTACTAGCCCGAATCAGATTTTGCTAGCCCACATACTTTACAATATGAATTTGTTGTCTCGCTTAAACC
>NW_026938668.1:0-8582 GCF_032062105.1 Saccostrea cuccullata | reverse complement strand
CTGAAGAAGAATGTTTATAATTTTTTTCATTAATCTGAGAAAATGAAATGGTAATGGTAGATCAATAAATATTTACATTTCTAATTTTACATTTTTAATAAAGTACATTTACAATTTTAATTTTATCTCGGACAAAGACATTGGAAATGTAAATATTTCCCCCATCAATGTATTGGCCCGGTTCCAAAAAAAACACGTGCAGGGCGGAACAAACAGACAGAAGCAGGGCTCGGAGCACGTGGATTGGCGGAATCAAAGCATGTAAATATAAGGAATAGCTGTCATATTTTTCAGTTTCATGACGATGATCAATCGATTGGCTTGCGTGATAATTTCATGCATAAACGTCTTCAGCATATATGCAAATTATCACACAAACCAATCGATTGATCACATCGTGAAATCGAAAAATAAGACATTTATTCATACAAAATCGAAGATATCAAAAAGACCTGATGTTAATTTAATTCAGTCAATGTATATTGAACTATTTGTACAATGTTACGCCAATATACAGCATAAAATGCTACATGAAGCTTAGCGTCTATTAACTAGTACAATTCCCAGTTAACCTTGGACTTTCAGTAAGGCGTTGTCGGCGCTGCGTAATTAGTAGCTGCTGAACTGTAGCTCTCTGCTTGAGAAAATTCGGACAGATAAAGCAGAGATCTGTCAGAATTTCTCTAGCAGAGAGGTATAGTTCTGCAGCTAGACTAAATAGTGTCAATTTGCGTTAAGATTTTTTCCAGCGTTTTCTTTGAAATGTGAAAAATAAAGAAACAGAAACATTGAATCATCAATGCACTACTCACTAGTATATCCGGGATTGACTGGGTGGGAGCACAGATACACGACGTATGGATCATATTTAATATGTGAATTGAGTAATTAAATTAGCTTCTAATTATTTGAAATTATGAAATATGGGGGGAAAAACCTTTTCTGAGAGAAAAAAAATCTCGTATAAATTTTTCCTTTATAAAAATATTAAATGGAATTCGTGGGACTCGAACCGTAGCAATAAAAATCCGACGTATTAAGGGACTCCGACCCTCAGCCAGGAAGGACAACTCTTTAATTTATAATTTAATTCAAAAAGTCTTTAAATGGAGCTTGAAAATTAAATATTTTCATGCAACAATTTTCATTATATGCCTCTCAATGTGCTTCAAGGTTCTTTGCAAAGCTCCATAAATCACTTCTAATTTCATATCATGTTAATAAACATTGGTATCTAAAAATGCTTTTACGGGATAAAAATTTCTACTTTTATTAGAC
Source organism: Saccostrea cuccullata (assembly GCF_032062105.1). Lineage (NCBI taxonomy): Eukaryota > Metazoa > Mollusca > Bivalvia > Ostreida > Ostreidae > Saccostrea > Saccostrea cuccullata. The sequence continues at coordinate 7,304 of NW_026938668.1, read as the reverse complement.
CTTTCTGAGAAGTTCAAAGAACCTTGAAGCACATTGAGAGACATATAATAAAAAATGTTGCATGAAAAGATTTCATTTTCACGTTTGGGAGAGTTTAGGTTTTTTTTTTTTGTTTTGTTTTTTTTTTTTTTTTTTTTTGTTTTTTTTTTGCTTGTCAAGAAATTTCTGGGATTAGATTTTTTTTTTGACTGGGGTGGGCCCCCCCCCCGGAAAAAATTTCTGGATCCGCGCCTGTAATGCGCTAACCACTATGCTACATGGCTCATGCTGATGTAAGGCATTTGAATCATGTTTGTGATCTGTACCTTGACTTAATGGACTTAAATTATTTCTCGGAAAGATGCGAATGTTTTGTCATAAAAGTGTACTTTTGAGGTAGTAGTGGGTCTTCGCTCCATGTTTTTGTAAACCAAAAAATGTATATTTCATTGCAAACTTTTAGGATTATCTTTCTAAAAAATGGAGCGAAGACTCACTCAATCGATTGGGTTGTGTGTCGTTTTTGTTCATTTTAGTGTTTGTGCATGGGCAAATATTTTCAGTCTTAGTTAGATTTTTGTAAATTGTAGAGATTTTACATGAAGAATACTTTAATCTTAGACTGTTAGATGAAATATCAAATAACATTAGGATATAATTGAGATTATTTTTTTTCAATTCTTATCTGTCGCACAGTAGGCACTTTGTCCGCCTTATCCCCCCCCCATCTTCTTTGCTTTGAAAACAGCTCAAGTGGATTGAAAATGAATTTCGATCTGCAATTTCAATCCGATGTTTCCCCACGTCCGCGTCAAATTGTTTTGATTGTAACGGATAGAAATGACGTAAGCAGTACATTTCCAATCTTGCCAGTTAATGTTCCGCGGTCTTATACCCCCTTCTCCTTCTGAGAATATTTATACGAAAAGATAACTTGAAAAGATTCTTAGTCTATAATACCTATACATGTATTCTGATATTTCTTATCTTTTTTTTCTTGTTAGGTATGGAGACTGTTTTACCTGTGAGACAGGCGCGGATCCAGAAATTTTTCAAAGGGGGGGGGGGGGGGGGGTTTGAAGGCGAAAACAGTTAAAACGTACGTTGTACATATACATATAGTTAAATAACGCAATAGAATATCGATAAAGGGTGGAGTATGGTTTTTGAAAGTGGGACGTTGATCAATCTGGGAAAAAATACTTGTATACATTACCAGAAAGTTTTTGAAAAAGAAAGAAATATAAATCTCCGAACCTGAAAATCCTATTTTGTAAAGGAATGGGGTTTTATTTTGTTTTTACAACCGAATTTCTTTATATATTACAACATTAGCCTTTCACCTTACATTTTCTATAGTAAAAACACAACAAAAAAACTGGAACTTTCTTATTTCTCTTTCTTTTTTGCAAATCCAAAGGGGGGGGGGGGGGGGGTTGCAACCCCCGTAACCCCCCCCCCCTCTGGATCCGCCACTGTGAGATATGAAAGCCCTTGTTCTAAGTGTTCAAAAGTTATGACTAAGGTTTAAGTTTTTTTTTTAAAAAGGGTCAAACGCTTAGCTATAGGTCAAGTCAAAAGGTCAAAAATATTTATACCAGCTGAAAGGTCTCGTCACAATGAATATACATGTGAAGGATGAATGTCCTTCATATGATATGTAGCTCCAACTGTTCAAAAGTTATGGCCAAGGTTAAATTGTGGTATTTTTTGTAAAAATAGGTCAAACTTTAAGGTGAAAGTCAAGAGGATGTCAAATGTGGTGGTACCAAAAGAAAGGTCTTGTCACAAGGAATACTAGTACACTTGTGAAATATGAAACTTATGGGTTAGGTTTTCAAAGTTGACAACAGACAGACAGAGAGACAAATAGACAAATAGATAGACAGACAGACAGACAGACAGACAGACAGACAGGACCAAAAAATACACCCAGGATCTTTCAATTCGGGGGCATAAAAATCTCTGAAGGGGTGGGTACATAGCATGTCTGTGGTTGGTAGAAGCTACAAATCGCAAGAAAGATAACTCTTTTTCATCGCGTACCGTAACAAAAAATATCTGTGAAAAGGATTAAAAATTAATAACGTGGGTAGAGGTTAAAATGCTTTATCATTATGAATTCTGATCAGGGAAGGCGTGTAGGATTAGGTGGCCTTTGTGAGTGTTGTGCAACCCGTGGTGCCTGACCCAGAGGATTATAATGGCCCCTTTCTTGTGTGTACTTCCGAGTTGAGTAATAGTGGTAAACAGCGCTGGGATTAAGGGAAACATACTGAGGATAATTCTTTATTTAATTGGGTACATGTAGAGAAAGTTTCTATAAAGTTTTTTATTCCTGTAGTATTTTTAACATTGATCCCTGTATGATAATTTTGAGATTTTTATTAAACCATGACAAAGTTTAAAAGAATACACTTTGAAGAATTGAATTGCCATGAGTAAGTTTTGTATCTAGTCTAATTAGTTCTCAAAAACAATTTATCGAATAAAGATTTTAATAAAAATACCAAATTTAAACGCTCCCCTAATTTTTCAGTATTTTTAAATAATTCTGAATGAAATCGAGTTTTAGTGCATTTTGCATGATATATCAATTCATTGTAAAAATGTTATCGTGATTTGTCTGTAAAATAGTTTGTTGTACATGCGGTTGTACATGCGGTGCTGTTTGTTTCGTTGGAACATGGAATAAAAGTTTTCTTGAACGCATTTTATTTGACAAAAATATGAAATTTATTTTCATTTTCATTTGGTGACTTAAGATATTTTGATGCGCGTCAACTCTATTTTTTGATTACGGTGATTATTACTTATACAAAAATAAAATACGTCCATTATTCGTAATTTATGGCATAAACCCGGAACAATGTTAAATGAATCATCGTCTCGTTTTTTAATTTTAATTATTTTTCAGTTATGGCAGAAGATTAATAAGAAACATCAGTTAAAATTCTACTTGAAACACGTCAATTCTTGATATACGTATAACGAATATTCAACAGTCTATAGATAAAGATTTCAAAATCAGGCACTGATACAGCAATCGGCAATCCTCGGCTGACTCCGCTACGCTCCATTCAATATGTGCGAGGTACGAGTCATCCGAGGAAATCCGAGTGCTGATACAGACATTATTTGTCTTTCATTATATATAATATGGAATAAAACCTCAATAATTAAAAAGGCTTAAAATACATCTATGTTAACTATATGTTCATTAACAAAATTTTATTCCCGTGTTAGCCTCAACATGAGGCATATATTTTTGGTATGTCCCTCAGACTCCCTCGGTCTGTCTGTTTGTTTGTCTACAAAAACGACATTAACCTTGCCATTATTTACTTTTTAAAAGTTCGAGCTAGGTTTTTATCTTTTTAACTGCATACAAGTACATGTATGTATATTCCCTGTGATAAGAATCTCAACATTTTTACCATATTTTCTTGACCTTCAAGTTTTTTATCTACTTTGAACTAACCAACTGTCTTTGGGGGGGGGGGTCTTTACTTCTTTGAAACAAGGGGTCGGAGTGGAGAGGGGCTTGTTGATACATGTAATTCTGTTAAGGAGTCAATAAATCTTTGAGGTATATAACTCATTCTTCAGTACTGAGTTCAGATGTGTGACCAAAGGGTTATTTTTTAAAAATAATCAATTTCATAATTTATGTATATTAATTGAGTCAGTATCCTTCCTGCTTCTGAAAAAAATTGATGGGAAGATAATCTGAAGTCTTAAAGAGGAGATAGGTGTCCAAATGTACAAGCATGTCTGAAATTTTATGTACGTAACTTGGTGTCCACAGTGACTGTTTTTTAAATCAATAAGCTATTCTTTTCTGGTGAATCCTTTTTGAAGTATATAAACACTAGTTTGCATGTTTTATTGCATGACTTATTTCTACCTTATTCCATTATAATTAGAAAATATATCCAAGATTACCAATGGACACCGTTACTTACATAAGCACTAAACAAGTAACATGTTACTAGAATTTAACAAGTTGTTAAAATATGAAAATAATGTAATCAAAAAGGTATGATGAAATCATGTTTAATTTTATATTAAATGGAATTTATTTAAAAAGTCACAGTTTTTATTTCTAGTTTCAAAAAAGGAGAAATTATGTAAGTAACATGGACACCTAACTCCGAATCAGGCTTTAAAAACGAACAAAAAAAATAACAAGACAATGGAACACTTGTCTTTAATACTTTTAATATTTCATTTCAAAGCTTAATAATAGACTAGCTTTCAAAGAGAATTAATGCAGACAAGTAAATTGTCAGATGGATTGCTAAATATACTAGGTCTTCTATTTTGAGTCTTGGATCTTTGTGTCATTGTTGGGTGATTCCACAAATTTGAGACAAATTGTGTCACTCATGAAAAACACTCTAATATTCCTGTTAAATAAAACAAAATTTCCCTGATTTTGTTCTAAATATTAAATAAAAAGATATTCTTTTTTTGTATTGATGTGCAAAAATGTTAAAGTTTGATTTTATTAATGAAAAATAATGTCACTGTATCATGTATCAATGACGTATATCAGTGTCCCTATGATAGACTTTCCACTTTCTGTGGGTTTTTTGACGCATCTAATTTTTGTTTTTCAGTTTTATTTGTCTTATTTATTCTTATACATTTCTCCTAAGTATGTTTCTTTTTTTATTCAGTAGGTTTTTTGATCATACTACTAAAATTTTGTTGTATATTTTTGTGTCACTTAATATTTCGTCATGACCGAAACGATTGTGCAATCTGCTATTTAAAATAGAGTTACTGCCCTTTGAATTATTACTCTCCATAAAAGAAGGCTTATAAACTACTAAAAGTTTTGATGGCAGGAAAGGAACAGTGTAGGTCAAAAGGTTTAGAAGGAAAATCCCGTTGTAAGTATCTTTTTTTATTAGTTCCTTTATGGTTGATCATGACCGAATGTTCTAAAACACGATAATACAAATATTTCACATAGTAAACTTGTTCCAAACGGCTTTATTTAATGTTTCTTCAATGTTATATACATCATTGTACCATCCATATAGTATGTATGGTGAGCTGATCAGGAAATAACTCAATTTATGTCATGACCAAAACTGTCATTTACCGCAACTTAATATGTTGTGGTCATGACAATAGTTACTATTTTCAACTCAAACTTTTTATCATTTATTAATTTTGCTAAAACAACAACATATATCATTAAATATTTTAAAATATCAACATTATAATTGATTTTTTATTTAATAAAGCATAAAACAATTGATTTTTTTAGTGTTTCGTAAAGAGTTGGACTTGACAGACAAAAATCATGCATAATTACACCGTTTAATTTATTTGATGTTACATTGTTTTTTATTTTTATTTTTATTGGTGTTTTGGTGTTTTTATTTTAGAATTATTCATTGACATTTTTATATGTATAATAAAGCAATGTCATGACCAAAAATTTGATGTCATGACCGAAAATTTTAGTCATGACCACAGCACCAGTCTTTCGTGCACATAAAATTACATGCTATTAATTATTAGTAAAAAATAAGCCTTGGTGATATAATTTACTTCATTTTATGCCTGTTACTTCCTAAAACGTATTAATATTTGTTTTTTACAACAACAAAAATTGATTTTGTAATTACAAAAATAGCATATTATTACATCTGGCGATTTATTTGGCCCTCCACAGAATAGAAACGTATTCCAAAATTCTACAACTTCTATTATATTACAGAGTATTAATTTTCTTTTCATTTTCTTTTCATTGGTTAAAAAAAATATTTCTTTTCAATATATAGAAAAATAGAAACTGCATGTTTTTATATCGTTGCGGTCATGACCAAAGCATAAAAAAATTGATTTTACTTCTTAAATATAATAAAATCTGTTTTCTTTGACTTGTGACTATCGTTAAAATTAAAGAGCATATGTATTACAAAGCTCATTGAACCATGTTGGACAGAGAAAGAAGAAAGAGCAATATTAACTTCTTCACTTATGAAAATTGTCTCAAATTTGTGGAATCACCCTGTTACGAACATAATTCAGTCATTTCTTGTAAATCTGAAAGAAAAAAATATATAAAAAACAAAATACAACATGATGTAAACAACACATATGCTGTTTAATTATATTTATTATATATCCTTGATAAAACCAGGAAGAAGGCAATTAAAGTACAAATTATGTCACTAGTTCAAGTTTTCGTGTCTCTGTTATGAACGTAATTGCGTAAATGATATGGCAATATTAAAACAAATTTCATCCTTTGATAAGAGCAGAACAAAAGTAACAAATATAGAATAAAATATAGTACAATATAACTTTATCATTAATAGATTATACAAATAATGCAAAAACACATGTTCGTAACAAAAGACGCGAATCAAAAGTCAAATGTTAAACCAAAAGTACTCGACTCGGACAGATTTATGCATTTTGTATGGTCATAAGGGACATATTTCAGTTTCTGATAAATGGCTACATGGTATAGAGATAAAATGACTGTATTTATGTGTTAAAAATTCACTAAAATTGATACAATATGAAAATACTTACCGAATCTATTATGTACGTAACTTCTGTCTTCCACGTGGACACAATGAGCATCGCCATGTTTTTTTGCAGACAGCTGCGCAACCTTTCTACTTTCGTTTTCAATTTATAATTATACCACTGCTACGGACTTCCTGAGCCAAACTTATGATTCATTGGCTGTTATCTTAGCAATCATACTGAAAGCTATTATGTTCATAACGGTCAAGACACCAAACATTTTACAATCAGAGATCATTTTAAAATTACCAAAAAGAACTGAGTTATGTTCATGAATCATATTGTTAAAAATAATTTATCACACATACTCATTAATTAAACACAGAAATTGAACTTGACAAATTATTTAATGTTTGTAGAGAGGTGTTAAAAAGTTCAATGCATATGGACACCATGCGTTACGAACATAAACCACAAATTTTTAAGTTCAGAAAAAAATAATTAGGATAATTTTAGCATGTTTGACAAAATAAATATATTATTTCATTTATATGCTAAGATAATGTACACATATATCATGCCAAATGATTTTATTTTTAAATAAAACAACATCTTTATGCCTCTTTGAAAATTATGTCACATTTTCTGCAATTGAAATCCCGTAAATGCAATACAACAATGATCAATATTTTTTTTATTCCTCAACTCATATCCATAAAACTATTTATACTATATCCTTACACAAGTATCCAATCATATCAATATCAATCTATCTGCTTCCACTTTATTTACTGGAAAATAAAGGAGAAAAGAAATGTATTTTAAAA
>NW_026938667.1:0-8589 GCF_032062105.1 Saccostrea cuccullata | reverse complement strand
GCCCCCCTTCCCCCGGGGGTCATGATTTGAACAATTTAGAATCTACACTACACCAGTATGCTTGAACATAAGTTTCAGCTTCTCTGGCCCAGGTTCTTGAGAAGAAGATTTTCAAAGAATTTTCCTTTATATTTCTATATAAAACATTGATTCCCCATTGTGGCCCCGCCCTTCCCCCGGGGGTCATTATTTGAACAATTTAGAATCTACATTATACCAGGATGCTTCCACATAAGTTTCAGCTTTTCTGGCCCAGTGGTTCTTGAGAAGAAGATTTTCAAAGATTTTTCCTATATATTTCTATATAAAACTTTGATTCCCCATTGTGGCCCCGCCCTTCAACCCGGGGGTCATTATTTGAACAATTTAGAATCTACATTATACCAGGATGCTTCCACATAAGTTTCAGCTTTTCTGGCCCAGTGGTTCTTGAGAAGAAGATTTTTTAATGACCCAACCCTATTTTTGTCTTTTCTTATTATCTCCCCTTGCGAGGGGATATGTCCCTTCATTTTAACAATTTAAATTCCCCTTCACCCAAGGATGCTTTGTACCAAGTTTGGTTAAAATTGGCCCAGTGGTTCTTGAGAAGAAGTGAAAATGTGAAAAGTTTACAGACGGACAGACAGACGAGGACAACAGACAACAGAGGGAAACGACGACGACGACAAAAATGTGATCAGAAAAGCTCACTTGAGCCTTCGGCTCAGGTGAGCTAAAAAATCACTTGTACTGAAAATCTACATGTCATCTCAACTCAGATAATGATGTTTATGTATTTTAATGACCATGCAAAAATACATGGTAAAAATCAAATATACATACTTCTTAGATTAACATCCTTTATACAGCGATGACGTATGAGTGCATGCAAAACCATACTCTGTAATAATGAATTTTAAAAGATTAACTTTCATAACTCACAAACATCATACATACAATGTATGTGCAGTGCTTGATGAGCTTATCAAACATTTAAACAGTTACATTAGAAATGGTCATAATGATTCTACATTCATTTATAATAAATTGCACTGAAATGAAAGAAACTATTTTCTAACCTTACTAGGGAAATGATAATAGTAACAAACTGATTAAGGCATGATACGGTATGAAAAACCAAACCTCCGATTTTTTGGGGAATACCCATACAGGAGTGGTGAAACCCCAATAAAGTGGTGGAAACCCCATAAAATTGAACGTAATGGGGGACAATAAGGCCTAAGGTGATGTTTTATTGAATGATTTTGACATCCGTAAATTTTGATAGCCAATTTTACCTCACAATCGACGGAAATCAGGAGCGATTACGAGTTTACCGTACACCACGCCCGATATAAATTCGTAGCGAGCTGTTTGTCAATATAATTGTATAGATAATAATAAAATAATTCATTATAATTTCCACAATTATATTTGTCTTACAATGATAATAATAAAATATTAATTATGTAATAAGTATTTTACAAAAATGTAAGGACGTTAGCCATTAATGAAATATGAATTTTTGTACGAATTATTCATATTATCTCAATGTAAACAGTTCTAAAAAGCGATGTGGAGGCCTCCTTTTGTAGAGCTTTTTGATTTTAGAGAAATTCTGCATTTAGAGATATAAAAATATCCAAAAGTTTCAAAGTATAATAATTTTAAAAAAAATAGTAATGGTAATTAATTGATAATTACTTTTATGTTAAAAAGAGAGCAAAAAACTAGATGAATTTCAAAATATGAAAATACTGAACTTATTTTTGAGATTTTAGACAAATTCTGAATTTAAAGCAACAATAATAATTTAGAATAAAAATAATAATTACTTATATGTATGGAATGCCATATACGACAGCCAACTGCTTACTGTCAACTGCTGACTGTTTACTGCCAACTGTCAGCTGCTTACTGCCAACTGCCACACATACTTGCATAAATTTTATTTTTATATTGATATTTATGTAACTTTAAAAAAAGGGGTGCGGATCTATAGGACATTTGTTTCAACAAGGTCACTCTGGTAAAAAAAAAAAAAATCCAACCCAGAAATTTTTTGACAAGAAAAAAAAAATACGTAAAGTCCTTTCCTAAATGTGAAAATTTATTTCGGCCGGGGAGAGGGGGTTCTTTTCGTCATACCTTCATGTGTATGACATTTTTCATACCAACTTAACACGAATCTACCTTTTCGGTTTGGGAGGGGGGGGGTCTAAGGTCCCTTTTAGTTGATTTATTTTATACATTAAATACTTTTAGTTGGTTTAGTTTATGCATTAAATAACTTTACAATATCAGAGGGGTGTTCCGGACCCCTCTTTCTAGATCTATGCATGTAAAACATATTTTATTAATTGTACAAACAAAGAGATATAAATGTTTGATCGATGTTTTCTAAGCATGCAAAGTGGAGGGTCCAAGGTCAGATATACCGGTAGTTCGTTTAGTTTATTTAACGTATGACTGCACAAATTTAACCCCCCCCCCCAATCTATACAGTCATGTGAAACAGTATAACACACAGAGATATACATCTTTAATTTGAGGAAATTTTTGAAACTCTAGAATATAATGGAAAACGGAAATTTATTTTCAAAACATCTTTCTCTGCGAATCGACAAATCTTTATTATTATTCTCTCTTCAAGGGTTTTGCTGTCTCCGGGGGAGGGGGGAGGCTTCTTTAAAGATTAAAAGCAGAAAATAGTCATTTTACTACCTATTTCAAATAGGAAAACAAATTAAAAAAAATAATCAATGTAATTTATTAACCGCATATATTGAATATTACATAAGATAAAACATATTGGTCATTTTATTTAATTCAATTTTACCAGGGTGACCCCCTTGGAAGAAATGTCCTGAATCCGTGCCTTTTTTGTGAAAATTCATATAAATATCAATACAAATATAAAATTAATCAAATATGTGTGGCAGTTGGCAGTAAGCACTCAGCAGTTGGCAGTAAGCAGTTGGCTGTCGTATATGGCATTCCATATATATGTAAAATACAAAGAGAACAAAAAATAAATCATTGTCAAAATATGAAAAATACTGAAACCTGGAAAGAAATAGTAAATTAAAAGAATATATCAATTTGCAAATATATAGATATTCTATTTTAAAGTAACCTTTTTCTGTTCTTTTCTTAGGAAAAAAATCAGATGCTTTAAATATTTCAGCTGTTTACATTTTGAATTGTCTTTATATTAAAACGAATATGAAATAAAGAAAAAAAAAGTAAAAAAAATTACACCACAAAATAAAATAACAGAAGTTTTGACTGAATTTTAACTATGAAAAAAATCTTAGTCTGGACTGGTTGAAAGTGAACTGAAAATATTTGATCATCTCCAAGCATAGGTATTTTATGTAATTTTACATTTCATCGCCAGTTGAATCTGTCGACTAAAAATTTCCATTGCCTCTCTGTTCAAACTATTCCCATTCTCATGCCAAATGTTTTTATTCAAATATTCTGAGAATTTCCATATTTCCTTTGTAGTGCTTTATTTATGTCAAAACCCGTAGAATAAATTATTGTACTTTCCTGGATTCATGGTTCCGCAATTAAAAGCATTTGCCTAAACAGACTTCCAATGAATATTTTTGAACCGAATCTTTTCTTAACAGTTTTTCAAGAATGTTTTGGATTTATAAACACTATTTCTGACACAGAAGATGAATTTATGTCTTTTTCTCCCACTTGCAGGAACACTTTTGTTGGACAAAATTCAACTGCTCTTCCGCGAAAGATTGACTATAAATAAAGCTTTTTGTTGTAGCTAGTATCTTTGTCACTAAAAAATTGAACTCAATACAATGTATAATTATTTAGCAACGTAAAATTCACACAACCATTTGCTACACTTTTCTCTAATTCTAACACATGATTTTGACCAATTACCGCAATTCATTCTGAATAAGTAATACGGTAGATGGAAGAGGTGCCTGAGGATCGAGTTGTAGGAAATACTACAGAGGAAGCTCAGAAAAAGTAGGAGTATTAAGGGAGCTGCTGAAGGACTTGGTACGGGTACAGGTGGAGGAATTGATGAAGCTGCCGTCGGGATTGGTGCTGGATTTGACGGAACTGATGCAGGACCTTGGATGGGTACAGGGTGCCTTGTAATATGGGGAATAGTTGAAGGAGTCATGCAGTCATTAGAAATCAGGGGAAAGCACCCTGTTTTATCCTATACACAGAAGACGAATTAATTACTGACATTAAAACTTTATGTTGCAGTGGACAGACAATTTTAGGTGTTTACAAAACTTTTAATCTTTGTGACATGCATGTCTTTAAATATCAGCCATACTAATTTGCTAAATTATTTATCAAGGTTAGAACTTAGAGTAGGGTTGGTATCAGGCAGTATTCCTCCCCCGCCAGACGGGTGCTGACCAGAGAATACTGCATGGTGTTTTAATTGTTAGGTTAGGTTAGGTTAGGAATATAATTGTTTTTTTAAATGTTGCTAATAAAATTATAAATTCCTTTCTCTAAAATTTTTATAATGTTATTTTATTTTATGTATATTACTTTCATTTGGCTGTAATATTTTTATATTTGAACAAAAGATTGACTAGGAATAATGATACAGTATCTTTAAGTCTTTTATAAAAAAAATTTAATAAAAGTTTTTTTATTTTCTTTTTTCAAATCATGGCTCTACAATTAAGGAGGCTTCCACGTGGGCTAGAGCTGGGAACATAAGGAAACTATGAATATTTTCAGGTATTATTAATTTGAAAAGTCTTTATTTATTAATTTGTCATGAATTATCAAAATTCATATTTTCCTTAAATGTGTGTGCTAACGTCCTTTAAAATGAAATTTTGTAAAGCATAACTGTACAATTGAGAATAGTAAAGGTTCAGTGTATATATACACATGCCCTTCCAGGGGTAATTGTCTGAGACTAGCTGGGAACCCAGGTGTTTAAACAAAAGGTGTTTATTATGAAGTTGACCAAGTGTCAACAGCTGTGTATATAGTGCATGTACACACAGGGGTGCCTGTCTAACCCAGTACAAAACAACAGAGCTAGCTGAGGTGTGAATAATATTCTCAATGCCAACTGTACAAGGATTCACATATGCAACATGCACATTTTTATTATTTTTTATCAGACTTTTTTATTTCATAGACCTGGATTCTAATAATTTCATTGTAATGGATACATGTTGCTTTCTCATATCAATGGGTATATTTTTTTTCTATTACCTACATAAAAAACAAAACAAACAAACATAAAGAAAAACACCCCCCCCCCAAAAAAAACAGAAAAACATTAAAACAAAAAAATAGTAACTGGAAAATAATAATGAATAAAATACTGAATTTAAAAAATTAATTATTAAACATAGAAGAGAACATTTCAAAACAAACACCTTAATTAAAAATTAAATAAATTAACAAATTCATTCATTATTTAATTTAATTTGATTACATGTTATAAATGATTGGAATTGAACAAATCAAAGTACTGAAAGTACTGTTAGACGGAGTCTTCAAGTATGAGAGAACACAAAAGAAATATATATCATACATAGCTGTAAAGAATATTTTGAGAAATATTGTTTTTTTTTTTTAAGTCAACATTTTTTCAACGGATACTCCAATATTTATGAGGTTTTTGGGATATTCTAATTTCATCTTTGTAATAACACTGTTATTTAGATGAGATACTTTTTTCAATATTAAACCTTTCAACGTAAGAAACAGTAATTGACTAGGCCTGGTTGACATAAAACTTAGACGGGGCTAACTTTTTATCCCAGTCTCACTTAAAGCAATATGAGCTGCATGTTTGTCATCAGAAAACAAAAATGCGAATTTGTTATTAACTATTTCAATGCCAGAAAAATAGAACATTTATAAACTTCTTTTGTTCATATTCCCAATGGAAGAACTTTTATACGCTTTGAATGAAGCTAAATTGAATTATTATCGTCCTGTACAATAATAATGATTTCTTATATAATCTGTATATTCAGTTGTAAAGAAATATTTCTAATGAAACATTTTTTAAACTTTATTTTGGTTTTATTGATCATAAGGGTTTAGATTACATTCAGATTAAACATAATAACACATTTTACCAGCAAAATAATTTTTTCAAAAATGCAGCTCATATTGCTTTAAGGAATATATAGTGGAAAAGTGAGACTGAGATCAAAAGTGAGCTTGTCTAATATAAGTTGTATAACCCCAGGCCCGATTTGATGAATGTAGGTCTAGTATGTTCTAGTCATGAGCCCAATGGTGGACTTGAAAGGGGCCCCTGGCCCCCTCCATTTTGAGTCCAAAAAATACGCAATATTTGATAAATGAGTGTTTTAATTGTGGCTGTGGGCCCCTTCCTTGACCTCAAACTGGTCCCCCTTTTCAGAATTTCTGATTCAGCACTAGGCCTCAGCCAGTCAGGAGTTTCCATATTTCGAGATATTTTATTTATAGGTCACAGAGACCTACTGTTAACATAATTATAACATGTAACAGCTACCAAAATCAAAATTTCTCGGCCTTATTGTAATAATGTTATGATATGAGCTAACATGAAAAAAAAGAAGCAGCCAGGTAATTGGACATAAACAACATAATATACATGTAGTACAGTTTGTCTTAAACCTTTGTGATACAAAATGGAGTGACATAGCTTGATGCAACACAGAATTTTCTTAAGTAATGTAAAGTCATTCACATGCAATAAATGTTCGTGCCAGAACACAATTTTTTGAATGGAATAAAATATACTTTCTTACTTAAAGTAAACAGAACAATAAAGTTCATAATACTTGCTATTTCACAAGTTTAAATTGTTTTTAGAGAACTGGCGTATTGCTTACAATAACAAAGATATATCTACAAATTTGACAACCAATATTTCTGGAATTATTAAATGTAGTATTTTATCATATGACAGATTTAACCCAAAAATGTCTGTCTTTACTTGTATACCAGTGGAAATGGTTGTCCTTTTCAGTTTATCTGTTTAAAACAATCATTAACAATGAGACCTGATTACAAATTACGTAGAGAAAAGTAATAAATATATAACTATGATTTCTGCTTTTCAGTAACTCTGTTCAAACAATCACTTCTCCAATGATGTAGGTTAAAAAAAGTTTACATGAATACCAATGATCAGAAATACATGTAATCTTGTATATAAAAAATAATTAAAGTTTGAGGTGTGAAAGAGGTAAAACTCAAGTATCAAATGCAAATAAGGATCAACGATATGATAATAAGACAATTTATTTCAGACGATATAATTTTTAATTATTAATTAGGATATAATGTGATAAATCATGTAAATCCTATGAACCAAGATTTGGCATTTTGATCTCAATATCAGAGTTGCCGTTTGTTTCTCTCTTATCTAATTGAGGGTACCCCCAAACACTCAAACCGCTTGTAGAAAGTGTAAATCTATTTTCATGTGTTTCCTAAAATTATACATAATTACAAATAAAGAATTCAAAACTAGACGTTTAATATTCCTACAGATAAAAATACTATGCATTTGTTTATTCATCGATCCTTGTCAGATTAAAAAAATTCCATGAAACCTATTGATGCAAGCGTCAAAAATCAACCGCAAACCAATTTATCGGCCCTTTCAAGAAGAAATTAGAAAAGGAGTGAAAATGAGAATACAAACAGCAATCAAGCACAAAAAATTCCATTAAAACTGAAATGCTTGATCTATTATTAAAATATCTTATATTTATACCTGCGACATAAAACATTTGCATGCGGCATTGCAGGACTTTCTTCAATACATAATACAGGTGCATCTGCGTCTCCACACTTAGTTTGATACAGGCGAATTCTGGTGAAAGTTTTTACAATTAAATATAAAACTAAAGTTTAAACTTATCTTTATCTAGAGATAGTTTTTACTTTAATAAAAGAAGCAATTGATAAGTGGGGTTCCTCGATCACTTTCTGCGGATGTTAAACCCCCCCCCCCCCAAACTCCCTCTAGATCCGCCACTTCTTTATCGGTGGGAAAAGGCTCGGCATATTGGAAAACGCGCTTTATCATCATCTGTTGGAACAAAATCCTAATATTCTGTCTGATAAAAAATTAACAGTAAATCACATTTTTTTTTTTTACATATTCCGTGGGAAATGTATTTATATACACGTCATTTTAAAAATATTAGACAAATCCTGTTTATTTAGAAAAAGTAGAACTGTTTGTTTATACTTGTATGTGACGCAATCTTTGTTTTAGACTATGCCTATCCTTGCGGTCAGTGTTACTCAGAGTCGCTCTAAAAATAGAATTCTCAAGGTAATGAAAACAATTTCACCGATAGATGGTGCTTGGGAAATCTTTCCTGTTTACATTCCATGGGCAAGACAATCCCTATAACCGGAGGCTGTCATACAGCCTCCGTCTAAAAATTACTTTATTCCTTGATTAATGGACTGGTAAAATTCAGAGAAAAAAACACATTGATTAATTGACTAGATAAACTCTTAAAAAAAATTCAATTAAACATTGCACTGTAATGTCTTTCAACATGATAAATATTTCATACTTCTTTTTACTTAAGGTTTCCAAAATAATTTTTTTTTTTTAAA
>NW_026938666.1:0-85122 GCF_032062105.1 Saccostrea cuccullata | reverse complement strand
ACAGAATTTCTGAAACTTTAGGATAAACTTTAATTCCATGGAAGATGGAACACCCATTCATACAATAGAACGATCCAAGGAAAAGGCGCGAAGAAAGCAGTGACATTTAGCGCAAAAAGAGCGATTCACTCCTTTTGTAGAATATAAATGGATTGATCCAGTAGTATAGAATTGAAGAAAAATGGATACACGGACATCTTGAAACGGTGAAGTACATGGAATAATTGTTCCATGGAAATGAGTAAATGAAGTAAACACTGCTGTATTTTGCATCAGTAATATTACTGAGTATTCTTTTTTCTGAAAACGGTTTCCTTTAAAAATGCAGATAAAGAATTCCGATGTAAATCAGCTTGCACAAAATCTAGCTTTCTAGGTATGATCTATTAGTTTCGGATTATGAAAATATCAATCCTTATACAGCCTGACGCGGTGACGTCAGGCAATAATATTGTGGATTCCTGATTGTGGGTCCTTTCTCCAATAAACCTTTCGATTTTTTGCAAAAAATGCTTTCCAGACTCTTCCAGAAATTAGACCGTCTCCACAAGTACGAATTTGAACAACAATACCCATTATATTTAAGAAAATTGCATATAAATCTGTCTTCGTGCTCTTGCATTACTTTGCTCTTGTAAGACCTTCACTGTTTTTATCAAGTGCATTTTATGGTAAATTTTGTTTTGAGGGTTTTAAGCAATAGATTCATGTTCCATTAGCTGTTTGAATATCAAACAAACGTGGATAACTACAATATGATATTTTAAAATAATTGTTAAGACATTCGTACACGCTGTCGTTTTCACTTATTTTTCAAAATATAGGGTGACCTTTGAGTACCAAGCTTTTTTTACCGTCAAACGTTTCTTCAAAACAGTGTAAATTACTCCCGATATGATGTGTACCAAATTTGCTATGTGTCATAAAGTCAATCATACATCATCAAATATTACTTGTTGAAAGAGATAGGTTCACTAACTCCATAAAATGGCCCTGTCAATATACCAATTAACTGACCAGATCCTAACGTCCCATTTCGAACATCAACATCAAGTAGAAACTTAGTGCTTTCATTTCCTGTAAAAAAATTTCCTGTAGGTGTCCAAGTTTGGAAACTCAGGCATGTGAAACTGCAACGTTGTTGATTTTTTAAGAAAATGGGTAAAATCGAGCAT
Source organism: Saccostrea cuccullata (assembly GCF_032062105.1). Classification (NCBI taxonomy): domain Eukaryota; kingdom Metazoa; phylum Mollusca; class Bivalvia; order Ostreida; family Ostreidae; genus Saccostrea; species Saccostrea cuccullata. Next base: position 83,947 of record NW_026938666.1, on the reverse strand, counting down.
CTTCAACTGTCGATAAACATATGAGCCCACCCCGCGATCCAAAAAAATTTTATGGATTAGAATCTTCTGAAACAGTTCTTTCATAATATAATTGAACATTTTAGATCAGAGGTGTGGGGCTATGCAAAATATTCACATACAGCTTAAATTTTTGGTCACTTTTAAAGAAATTTTCAAGATTTGAGGAAAATGACGAAATTCATGACGACATAATACATGGACAAGAGAAAAAATTACGTCATTTTTATTTGATATGAAGTCTCCAAGGGTTCAAGTGAAATTTAACATATTTTAAACTAAAAATGAGTAGTTCTGATTTTTCAGATATTCACAGGGCCAAAAGTTGCACAAGGTGAACTTTGTTCTCTGGCAAACAGTACATAAGTTGCTATAAGTTTGTTGGCAAGGACGGTACCCATTTTTGATGCCCATTATATAATTTTTTATCATTGAAATCCACCTGCTCATTTGTATGTAAAACAGGCATGTAAATGTCACATATTTCAGTGAATATTGCTTTTGGATTTTAACAAGCTTTACAGCAGCTTTAATGAAGCTTTTCACGTGTTTATTTTCACTCTAGTTTACTGATTCATTACCATTCATTTATAATGCAGTGTCTCGAATAGCCCTTGTTCCCAGCTTCTCACGATGAAACGATGTGATGAAAAGTGGTCACATAAACTGTGATAAATTCATTAAAGATTCAATAATGAGAGTAAGTCAAGTTTAATGTCATATGATATCTGTATTGTATGTCTTACAGTCCAGGACGTTATTTATTGAACAGCTCTCGTACAAAATACTAATCATGAAATAGTCTCTCACTGATTAATACATATCTGAACGCATTAACTCAATATCATTATACTTTTACCACTCATAAATTTAATTTATAAAGTGATCTCCACTGAACCTATTTAATTATGAAAGTTAAGTGATAAAATAAAACAATTATTTACACTTTCGTTTACAAATAGTATTTAACAAACGACATACCAAACTTATGGAATTTAGGCCCTCCAAATTATCAGGTAATTTTACTAAGTGCTGTGCTATACTAAAGGAATTAAACATGCAAGTTTGAATCACTGGAAAAATATAAATGCAGAAATCTCATCCTGAAACAATGCTTAAACTTCAAAGATAAAAGCCAAACAAAAAGTCAAACATACCATGACTGAAAATCCTAAGTCCACTAGAGTGAACTGCTATAAAACACAACCTGCTGGTACCCCAGCACGGGACGAGAGTGATCAACACCCAAAAAGAAATTCAAAACCTGTCTATGGTCACAAGTCATGTGATATTTATAAACCAATCGCTCAACAGAGTTTTGGCGGGAAAATAAATAATTCAACATAATTGTAAAATGAATCAACACAGACACTTTTAATAACTTTATATTTTTATATATTTGTAAAACTTTTATTTAACTACCTATATATCATAATTATAAATGCATAAAAATAAAAACACAATTTTTAAAGTTATATATATATACAAATTTCTGCTATTCTACATCCTCCCCCTGGCTATGAAATGAAGTCCCATCATTTTACAATGGAATTAACCACTTTCTGTATTAAAGCCGGAGAAGTAGCTTTCAAAACATCTGATCAGATTAAGTTTGTGATTAATTGTGATTTTTCCTTACCTACATCATTAACATCTCTCTGATTCATGACATATGACTCTTGCCATTTTGGTTTCTTCCTAACCCCAGCTGACCTACATAAACCAATTTCCTCATTACCTCCCTGGGCCACAACCTCAGGATGTAGATTTGGTTACTCCTGTTGCTCATGTGGAGTTTCCTCTGGTTCCTCTTCTTCTTGAGCTTCTTCTGGTTCCTCTTCTTCTTGATCTTCCTCTGGTTCCTCTTCCTGAGTTTCCTCTTGTTGCTGAGTCTGCACTGAATCTGGATGTGGTGCCACATCACGTCTGACTTCAACCATATAAACCTCATCACTGTCACTACTTTGGCATTTTCCCTCCTCTCTCTTTGAATTGTCCACCATCTTAATCTGTGAACTCTTTTTCTCTGTTTTCCTTCTCACACTTGTGTCAGGCCTGACATCTGTAAGTTCTCTTCTTGTTCCTGTAGGAATGATCAAATTCCTGTGGACTGTCTTCTCTACACCATTTTTATCTGAAATTAGAAAAACTGGAATATCCGGGTAAGGTTGTGATTTTACAAAATAAACTTTCCCCTCATACTTATCTCCTATTTTATGTTTTCCTTCATAAGTTAAAATCCGTAATAAAACTTGTTCTCCGATACTTAGCTTCTTTGCGTTTGCTTTCTTGTCAAAATGACTTTTCTGCTTTATTCTAGACTTTTCTGCTGCTTTCCTCACTATGTCAAAGGTCTTCTCCATTTTGTTCTTAGCCAATCTTGATCAAGATTATAATAAAACTGTTTAATTCAAATATGAGATAGTCCACATGAATCAAAAATACGATGAACACAGTCAATCCAAGGATTCTTATCAATTTCAGATTGTAAAATAGCTATTAATTAGTGATTTAATACACATGAAATTTTCTTTTCTAGGCTATTGAATAATTTTCAGCGGTGTGAGAATATTCTGGAATAAATAAGAAAAGATAATAAGAAGCCTGTTTCATTATAAACCATATAAGTCGGAGCACTTCCCATCAAGTTTTCAATTTTAAATAAACACGTTTAGTGATATCTAGGTTTTCAAAACCCCAGATTTCACAACCATAGAGTAACACTGGTTGAATCAAGGTTTGTTTTTTTTAAAAGTTCCTCAAACTCCAAGGTCAAAGTGAAACAGTCAAAGTTCTTGGTATCCAATGAAATTTTTTTTTCACAAGGATTACATAGCTAAAATATGAGAGCACTAACTCTTACTGTTCAACAGTGAGCGCAAAAGTTAATTTTTTTGTAAGTAAGAAAATTTCAAGGTCAAGGTCGACAGGTTAAGGAAATCTGTATCCAATGAAAGGTCTTGCCACAAAAAATATATATGTGAAGTATTGAAGCCCTGGTCCTAACCCTTCAAAAGTTATGGCCAAGAATTAAAAAAAATTAAAAGAAGGTCAAATTGGAAGGTCAAATTCCAAGGTAAAACTATGTAATCAATGTGAGATGACCTTTCATTGGATACCAATTCAAGAAATTTGACTCTTTGACCTTGACATTTTAAAAACACACCTTGACCATAACTTTTAAAGGGTTAAGCTAGTTCTTTCAGACCATAAGTTTCATCAAAAATATTTGGTTACAAGACCTTTTCTTTGATATCAAGATGTTTGAAGTATGAAAGCACTACCTTACCGTTAAATATTAAAGTCAAAGTTTTTTCATAAGTACGTAATCTCCGACGTCAAGGTCAAAGATCAAAGTTTTTGGTATTCAATGAAGGTCTTTTCACAATATATATATATATATATATATATATATATATATATATATATATATATATATATATATATATATATATATATATATATATATATATATATATATACATATATATATATATGAAGTATAAAAGTCCTAGTTTTTACTGTTCAAAAGATCATGGCGAAAGTTAAAAAAAAATGGAATTTTTGTGTGAGAGTGGGTCAAACTCCAGGTCAAGGTTAAAAGCTTAAAATTTGGTGGTACGCAAAGAAAGGTTTTGTCGCAAAAAAAAAACACATGTGAAATATGAAAGTCGTATATCCACTAAATTAAAAGTTATAGTCAAGTTTAACTTTTTGCGGACAAAAAGACAGAGAGACAGACAGACAGCGAGAAATACATCATTTGAAAAAAAAATCAACGTTCATCTTGAAAGTCATTTTAGGGGTTCATTCTGAAGTTTCTAATTTTAGCAGTTAGAATAGAGTTTGGTGCACTTACCATTATTTTCAGAATTTATAAATCATTATTTGGATATATATTCAGATTACAGAAACTTTTTTCAGATCAAGAGAATTCAAACTTACTTTTACAACATTCATGATGAAGAAGTTATAAATTTCTTTTTGCATTGATATGGCTGACTATTGATATCTATGCGTTAACAGTTGAATCTAAAATTGACTGTGAAACTTGAACACATTCAATCGTACTCCATATAAATCTCATTTCGAAGATAAAAAAATTTCCATTTGAATGTATAATCTTTGCCTAGATATAAGCTAAGTTCAACAAATATTTTACTGAAGTATGTAGTATACATGGATATTAATTATTTGATGGAAAAAGAAAGTCAACAACATAAGATAACATTTCTTAATTGTTTACTTGAACTACTTAAACTACATGTAGCTACTCTCACAGAGTCATAAGCGAAATAATTTTTCGACATGGTATTTTCTGTTATTTTTTCTTTTCTTTTCTATCTGTTCTTATAATTTTAACCATAATAAATGTACTCAAAAATTCTCATTATGAATAACTCAAGTATTATCGAAAATATTTTTCTTTTACTTCAAAAACCATTATGTACATGTACTCTTTGGATGTGAAATCTGTTGAACTGTTGAGCCATTTCTGGACTCTTCGTCTTCGGATGAGCAGTGGAAAATTCTAATAAGAGTCATAAGTGAAATAACTTATCGAAGAGGTATCGCGTCCGTGTTTCCTATTATTATGTAATATATTGTACATATTTTTTTTTGCAATAATAAACAGAGGATATGAAGATAACGAACAGTATTTAATATCAAAGTCCATAAACAGTACAAATTAGGAGCAGAGCAACACGGACCTCCGAAACATAAGGTGGGATCAGGTGCCATGGAAGAGTGAGCATACCCTGATGACCCGTCACACCCGCCGTGTGCTCTTTGTCATGATTGGGATATAAGGGAAAAAATCTGTCGTCAATTCAGTGTATAAATAATGGACAATAATTATGAAAAACGTCAGTCTGCATTTGACTCAATGAAAAATTGTATTTGCTGACAAGGTCATTGTATCGACCATAGAACTTACGAAATGATGACTTAAAAAGAGACTGTTGATATTCTTGTTTCATCAACTTTCTTGTAAATAATTTACCTCGTTTTAAAATTTGTTCATATATAGAGCATGCTCTTGCGTATCGAATCAACTGAGATATATATATATTCCGTATGCAAGTGATGAAGGTATATTGCTGCGTAGGTAAGGGAAGTTGACGAAAGAAAAGTTAAAGTCCTCACGTTTATCATATAGCTTGGTTGTGAAATTACCATTAACGTCTTTTTTCAAGTACAATTTTCAAGTATGAAACAAATGTGTCAGACTCTGTAGTATCTTTTATCTCAAACTCACCAGGATATATCGTATCGACGTACATGTAGAAATGGAAATTACCATTGTTAATTGACAATACGTCGTCAATATATTTAAATGTCAAGTTAAAGGCAACAGCTAGTGTTTGCTCCTTTTCACGCATAAGATTTTGCACAAATTCTGCATCATATGAATATAAAAATAGATTTGCTAATAACGGAGCCCAATTAGTACCCATGGAAATTCCAAATGTTTGAAGAGAGTAACTGTCTCTATCGAATGCAATGTCATATAAACTTTGGTAGATTGGTTGTAGCATCGACTCTTACCAACAGGGATGGGCCTTTCTCCTTGCATTTTTTGTCCTAAGCCAGTATACGTCTGAATGCAGCAAAAAAAAAAGCCTTCGAGTGAGTTAATGTAGGATTCTTCTAATATTTCTTGTATTTGAAAATTAATGAAATTTTCACAGAATTAATATCACTAAGTGATGGTATCAGTGAAATTTAATTTGGCCGTTTTATATGAGAGACAAGGTCAGGTCAAGGTCATTACCCTTTTCCTGGACATTTAGATTAAAAAATTCATGTTGCCAATTATTCGATCATTACTTGTATTTGAAAAGATGGAATGTTTTTTTTCTGCATAAAAAGAAAGTACCATTAAGGGCCTAAAATATGAAATGTCCAAATTGACATAAATAATCTAACTAAAATGGATATTGGCTAATCCGAATTTTCTCTACTTTTCTTACATTTTTAGCATATATTTGTTATTTTTATATGCTTCCTATATTTAATTTTTTCTCGTTTTCACATGCGATAAAGTTGTCACATAAAGACACACAATTATACAAAAGCAAAAACTTTTGATCGTTTACTAAGAGAGAAAAAAATACATTTTACGGATTTTTTTTACTCAAATCTGTACTAAGATTGGAAGCTTATAAAAGCTGACATAGTTCTAGTTTCCATATGGTAATTTAAGTGATATATTTCAGACTAAGTTTTAATTATGGTGACAACACAGAATGAACGTATGTAAAATCCGATTTGGAAAAATATCAGTGATTTTCAAACATGATGTGGTTTTGTCCAGTCTATAATGAATTTGTTCAATTTCAAGTTCATTTATTCACAAAAAATTTTTAAATACATGGTGCATGAGGACAAAGAAAAATATTTACAGCATATATATTCAGGTCAGAGATATTAGTATATAATTAGAATATCAGAAAATGAAATGGGAGAAAAAGAAAAATGGAGAAAAAGAAAAAAAAATCACATATGATACATGAAATAATGAAATAAATGAGGGGAAAAATCATGGAGGACAGAATTTATTATATTTTTAATATAAACATACAGAGGTTTTTTGTGTTTTAACATCTTGTTTTCTCATCAGTTGAGAAAAATTAAGAATATTAACCCAATCTTGATCAAGATTATAATAAAACTGTTTAATTCAAATATGAGATAGTCCACATGAATCAAAAATACGATGAACACAGTCAATCCAAGGATTCTTATCAATTTCAGATTGTACAATAGCTCTTAAATATTGATTTAATACACATGGAATTTTTCTTTTCTAGGCTATTGAGCAATTTTCAGCGGTACGAGAATATTCTGGAATAAATAAGAAAAGATAATAAGAAGCTGTTTCATTATAAACCATATAAGTTGGAGCACTACCCATCAAGTTTTCAATTTTAAATAAACACGTTCAGTGATATCTAGGTTTTCAAAACCCCAGATTTCACAACCATGAAGTAACACTGGTTAAAACATTTTATCGAACAAATCAAGTTCACGTGCTACAGGTATGTTAAATTGTCTAATTTTCCCATAACACCATACAGTACGTGTTGGGCTTGATCACAAAGATGTTTCTTGGCATTTAGAAATGAGCCGCAGATTTTTACAATTTTTTTACCAAGATATTTAAATTCTTTTACCGTTTCTAGACTCTTGTTTTCTTTTGTTTAAGGGACTTTTTGAAAAAAAATAATATTTTGGTCATGTCAATATTGGAGAGGTTAATCAAGCTCACTTGTACGTTAGCATGTACGTGTAAACTACAGGTTAGTATTATGCGTAAACGTTAACATTTTATTTCTTGTTTAACAAAGTATAACCCGTACTTGTACTTGTAAGTTTTTAAATGTAAAAGAGTTTTACGTTTAAAAATCATCCGAAAACGTAATGATTTTAATACGTTTATCACCGTTTTACATAAATATATGCATGTACTTATGAGAAAAAGATTGTACAGATTTCCTATATTTTTATTGGTCAAAGCCTGTTTCGAAAATCTAGATGTTGTGATTTTAACTCCCTATAAATTAATATTTTTCAATTACTGGCGTCCAGTATTATCAGTATTTGCATTAAATATTCAGGTTTTAAAAAACGCATATTTTTGAAAAATAAACAGTTGTTAAAGAATTATAAGCTACAAGTTTTGACTTACTTGTACTTGTCAAGTAACCTGCGTAAGAGGATACATGTAGAAATTCGTCATTAGCAAAAGTGATGACGTAATGCACATATTTCTGGTGCTACACGTACACGTTGGTTTGCTAAACCTCTATATTTACATGTAATTTCCACTGTGAACAGAGGCATTCAAATTCATTCAAATCATTGTGTAGATCATCAGGAGTTTCTGCTAAATTTACAGTATCATCGGCAAAAGTATAAAAGTATACATGTAAGAAATTTGCAAATACACACGTAATTCATTTTCTAATATTTACATTCAGTGTAATTTTCTTCATGAAATCCATTAAAAATCCATGACATTCAAATTTCTATAACACACGCGAAACCTTGTCACCGCGGGTTAGAATACACAGTAGGAACTATCTGCATTTTGAATACTTTATGAACACCAAACTGTACATTGTTCGACACAATTTAATTTTTAAAAATTAACCCTGTTGAATTAACGTAAAAAATACAACAAATGTGCACGTCACAAACGGCTCTTACGTCTATAGAGCACACCTGTTTTGAAGGGCGCTAAATTCACATCAAAAATTACCAAAATAAACAATTATGAAGAGGAAAAATTAAAGAGTGTAAATATAAGTATTGAATTCATATTTTGGGATGTCTTCGGAACACACCTGGTCGTGCCGACAAATTATCATAGTTTACCTTGTCGGCAAGGCCAGGTGTGTTATAAGACCGAAGACATACCAAAATATGAATTCATTGCTTAATTGAAGTAGTAAGGCTTTGTAAACCAATTATATATCTAATATGTTTTACGGTGTGACCGTTGGGGCGAGCGCAGTTTATTTACTATCATAAACCTACACATGTACTGTCTATCATTCAAGAAAAAGAAAGCAAAAAGAATAAAACAAAACAATAAAAAGAAATCATTTCCCAAGCATCGGGATCGAGATTCCAAACTTCTCGAAGGTTTCCGACAAAATCGGAAATACCCGATACCGTTGAAGTGACAAAAGTCAATCGCATCATCTCGGGTCTTTCCGTCAGAGTTCGGAAAAACAACCTCGAATGTATTAACATCACCGGATGTTAAAAATTTATACATTTCCTGTTTATTCAAATATAGGATAGACGGAGTTAGAAGTCCCTTCTGTGGTATATTTAAGGTAATATCATTACATTGAATAAAGTTAAACTCCATATTCCACAGATAAAAGGTCTCCGTGCATTTATTTCCAAGATCGTGAAAAAGGAGGGTTCTCATGGCGGCTACCATATACATTCGAGGTTGTTTTTCCGCTAGTCGGAAAGGCCCGAGAAGTTGCGATTGTGACAAAAGTATGACGTCAGTTATAAAAGTCCTGTTGACTTAGGACGCAAACGCTAGTTTTATGGAAAAGAGATTGTATTAAATCGTTCTTTTCAAGTAAGTTGTTGCTATGTTTTAGCCACCATGTTGCTATGCACCGCAACATGTTTTCCGAGTTTCACGAAAGCACCGACATAACTTCGTCAAAATTCGTAAGTTTCCGGTGACGTCATTTGTATCATTTCCGAAGGGCAAGGTGAAGGCCGGTGTTGTGGCATGGGGGTATTTTTTTGAATAAGGTAAGGCAAAATCATTTCGTTAAGATTTCGGTAAGAAACAATGTTCCTTTAATTTTTTTTACTATTTTTGATTTATTCGCGCAAAGGACATTGGGTAGTGCAGGAATTCTGGGAATGTTGCACAGAGAAATTTGGCTGACGTATGTACAGATTTCAATCCGAATTTCCTCTGTTCATACACGTTAGTATATTGAGCTCGATTCGCGAGCGTCGCTTTGCGACGCTCGCTGCGCTCGCTATTAACAAGATATTTATCTAGGTCATTAATGTACAGGGGTAATAAAACAGAGATAATTTTTCCACTGCTGGACTCCGACGTCTGTTGTCTTGCAGTTCATCTTTATAAATAATCTAATTTCCTGATACATATTTGTTATATTTGTAAAGTATTTGCCTTTAATTTCACAATTTAAAAGTTTACTCCGAAAACCGTTTCTCCAAACAGTGTCAAACGCTTGCTTGAAATCTATAAAAGCACAAAAAAAAAATTCTTACTCTTCATAAGTGTGTTTGATAAAAAATGTAAGTCAGAATATGTTCTAGAGTAGTCCTTTCATAAAACCTGCTTGATTCTCTTGAAAAAGTTTAATCTCATCTGTGTATATTTCTTATTTTTCTAATTGCTTGCTCAGTATACCTGTGAAAAGTTTACCAAAGCAGCTCAATAAAGTAATAGGACGGTAATTTTCTGGGAAAGTCGGATCGCCCTTATTATTTAAAATAGGTTTAACAATACTCACTTAAATTCAGTAAACGTTGGGGAAAAATCATTTGATATTGTACTGGAATTTAAACACTGACTTACATGACATACGACTGGAAGATGTTCTGCTAACAATACATTCAGTCACGCAGGGTTCTCCATCATTTGAGATTTTACTGTGTTGGAGAGTTTAGGCGAAGCACTAATATTTCGTGGTATTTTCGCGAACAAATTCGCAACTGAATCACAATTCATTATAAATACAAAAGATTACAAGCACACACCTATTTAAAAATCGCTAATTCGTTACACATATGGTATGGTCGTATATACTGATAAAAGGAAAAAAAACGTTCTGAAAATCAGAGGAAATTCTGACCGATAGTCGAACTACTTAACATTTTTGAAAGTAGATTTGCCATGTTTATTTATCAGGTTTCTTGATGGAGTTACCGCATTACAAAAAAAGGAAATTCAGAAAAGTAAAATATTTTAAAGAGTTCCTTGAACATACTGAAATTTCAAAATTTTCAGCATCTAATTTACATCAATTAAATGACTTCGGTACGATGTTATGTTTGACTTATAGGAAAGACATATTGAAATATTTTTCATAAATATTACAATGTATTTTATTGCAACTACCAATTAACCGGTACATTGAATTGTGAAAACAATTTATTTGTCTTTGTTTCGTCATGCGTCAAGTCCGGCGAGGGTGTAGGAGATAATTGATTGATTACTCAAGGTGAAGCCCTAGTAATTAAGTATTATAACTTTTTGAATTGAAAGACGGTGGAATTGCTTGATTAAAGTTTCAGGTAGAGAGATTTTGTGTGTTTAGATTTTCTAATTATCACAACTCTTACTGTGTCGGCAAAATTTTTACTGTGTCGCATGCATGAAATTTGAATCGTTACTGTGTCAGAGAAAATTTTACTGTGTCGGTAGCAACACAGTAAAACAGCTCATGGAGAACCCTGGTCACGCATGTAGCATGAAGCCTGAAACCCACAGTAGAGATTAAAAGGAGCATATTGTTTCCTGTCTTGGTACCTCTACGGATGCCGCATTTAGATCAGGCAATAAATGCATAAATAAATCAGACTAAACAAAGGTTCAAATTACATGACAATTTCTTTTCAAGTTGAAGAAGGGGAAAGTTAAGAAATACGAGTTAATGGCAATTAATGTTATGCTTGTCCTCTCTATTTGTACATATGTCACATCAAATTATGATTTTCTTTTAAGGATAAGGAGATAATGAACAGTTTAATATCAAAGTCCATAATACAAAATGGGTGCAGAGCGTCAGAGGTGGGAGCAGGTGCCATGGAGGAGTGAGCATCCCCTGCTGACCGTTCACACCCGCCGTGTGTTCCTTGTCATATTTATATGGAAACATCTTCTTGAAAGTGTAGATTGAAGTTTGTTAAAAATATGACCCCGGAAGGTAGGGTCAACCACAACGAAAGTTTAAACTTGTAGAGAAAAAAATCATAGATATTTAAAAAAGTAGGTATAGTCTTACTGTAGTTATTGTAGTTTCAGTTTTCTTCACATGTACCCCCCCTCCCTTACAGGGGATGTTAGGACCACATATTCATTTAAGCTTTTCAATTTTAAACTGATTTCCGATTATTCCAAGACAGGTTAGCGATGTCGCTCACGAATTGCTTGTTAACACGGTGTCATCTTCATCATTTTTTTAATCAACACAAATGTTTCACTGAATATTGGACACTGAAATCAATGTTGGCTGAAAGTTGAATTAAATTAAACATATTTTATTGACAAAGTCAAAAGGATCGGACACAAGTTCAGTAGCTCAGATAGTCCATAACATTTTGTAAAATTGCCAAAATAAAAAAAAAACAAACATGTAGATATGGTCTAATGCATACATTGTATTCATCGTAGCAATAGAAAGGAATTAATTCTTTAATGCATTTAAAGAATTCATTTCTTTCTATTGCTACGATGTATACAATGTATGTAGTAAACCATATGAAAGTTGAAAGCTGAAATTACAATTTTCACAAATTTCTACAAAATGCAGCATGTATAGATTTTTTTTTCAAATCCCCTTCAGATAAGCAAGGGTGTGAGAGTCATACTGATATTTAGAATCAAAGAACACCTGACAACTTAAGGTTAGGATGGGGTGAAGGTTAAGGAAAGGGTTATATCAATTAAAAATTTAGAGAAGAATTGCCAAGGTTGACTTAGGTGAGGTTACATAGAGAGATAGTATATATATGCAGTGAAACGTGTTTAAAAGAATCCAGATGGTTTATACCAAAATCTTACTTTTTACGTTGAAAACCCTTTGTTCACTTCAGCATTAAATTAATTTATCAAATATTATGCTATCTAAAATGTTGTCTAATCGACAACGTTTTATGGAACCAGAGGATTACACAAGATTATAGCTCGACTGAGCCGAAAGGTCAAATGAGTTTTTTTGATCACCTTTCGCACGTCTTCATATGAAGTAGAATTTATGAAAAATCTTATGCGTGAAAAAAATAAAACACTTGCTGTGGTCTTCAACTCGACCTTCAGATATATCGACGACGTATTGTCAATTAACAATGGTAATTTCCATTCCTACGTCGATACAATATATTCAGAAGAGCTTGAGATAAGAGATACTACAGAGTCTGACACGTCTGTTTCATTCTTGGATATTTTACTTGAAAAAGACGTTAATGGTAATCTAACAACCAAGTTAAATGATAAACATGACGACTTTAACTTTTCTATTGTCAACTTCTCTTACTTATGTAGCAATATACCTTCATCACCTGCATACGGAGTGTATATATCTCAGTTGATTCGACACACAAAAGAATTTTCTACTCATGAACAATTTCTAAAACGAGGTAAGTTATTGACAGACAAGTTGATGAAACAAGAATATCAGCAATATCGTTTAAAGTAATCATTTCGTAAGTTCTTTGGTCGATACAATGACCTTGTCAGCAAATACAATTTTTCATTGAGTCAAATGCTGACTGACGTATTTCATACTTTTTGTTAGTCCATTATCTATACACTGATCTGACGACGAATTGTTCTGTTATTTCCCATTCATGACAAGGAGCACATGGCGGGTGTGGCTGGTCAGCAGGGGATATTCACTCCTCCATGGCACCTGATCCCACCTCTGATGTTTCGGGGGTCCGTGTTTGCTCTGTTCCTATTTTGTATTGTTTCATGGACTTTAAGATTGATTACTGTTCGTTATCTCCATATCCTTCTGTAAACTTTTAACATTTTAAAACTTCTTCAAATCGCCTGAGGTAAAAGCCCCAGTGAGTTTTTCTGGGCACCCCTTGTATATCTGTGTTTTACATTTAAAACATTTTCTCAAAAACCACCGGGCCAACTTTTATCAAACTTAGCATCCTTGGGTAAAGGGAAGTTTGAACTGTTAATTAAAAGGTTCAAGTCCCTTACAAGGAGAGAAAATCAAGAAAAGAGAAAATTAGGGAGCGATTGGGTCAGCAATGCTTCCGGGGTTAGGTGTAGACTCTAAATTGTTTGATTCACTCTCCCGGGAGGGGGTAGGATGAGGCCAACATAGGTATTAAAAGTAGGAAAAACTTATGAAGAACAGCATGGTCAAAGTTACTTGGTTGGGTGTTGTGGTCCAAGGTCCTCTTGCATTGCATGATCATGACTCATAGAAAATACGAACCTTGCACATTCCCTCCCATCAACTGCATCAAGAAAAAAATTGCTTAAAGGGATTTTTGCATTAATAAAATTTCAAATTTAAATACTTTCTACATGCACATGTAAGAACTTTCACGACTTGTAAATATAAAGTATAGTTTACTATGTTAACTATATTTTACATTATTAAGTATAGTTTACTATAGTATCAAAGATTTTTTCACCATAATAAATCAAAATTAATTATTTTTGGATTAAAGGGATACAAGATTACCATGTTTTTTTCTTCAATCCATGCATGCACATAGTTATTATGGAACTGAACTTTTATTTTAAGACATTCAGATAATGTTGTCACAGTATATTCAGATATCTCTGTTACCGACTTTAAGAGATTTAAAAAAAGCTTTAATATTTTTAAAAAATTACAGAAAATAGTTTTATAATAAATCAACGACGCACAGTTTTGACTATGGTAAACTATATGATAAATGTTTATTAGGGGCAACTGAAGTGAGGTTTTCTGATCCCATGTTGTATTTATTCCATCTGACTGTCCGTCTGTAAACCGTTCACACTTTTACGTCTTCCCCACAGGAACTACATGTCCAAATTTGCTTGATTTAAATGTACAATGTATACAACTAGATTTTAGCTGTGTCACGGTACTCACATTGCTCGGAAGATGTTAAGTGAATACATGTGTTTTAACTGACGGTTATTTTCGATGACTATTGTTACTAAGTCATTATAAGAAATATGGTGTTATTAATGTCCTCATTTCATTCAAGGAAGAACACAGACAGTAACGTACTTAAATCTTTTAAATGTTATAGAGTTAGTCTTGTATATCTTTTATCTTACCAAAGGGTTTCTATTTCATAATAAAACTTCATTGTCTTTTTGTCCCAACCGCTGTCTCAAGATGGAGGATTTTGATTTTTATGGTTTTGATGAATTTTCATCGCAGATAAGAAGAAACTGTCATTCATTTAAAAGATATACACTGTATATATTTTTCAAAACCATCACAACCCCTACCCCAATGCAGAGTTGTCATTTCTTGCTCTCTCAGACATTTCTGCAAAAGATTTGCACCATGAGATATGATTTTGTTACATATATTACAAAATATATACATTTGTGGTATCTTTCCACTATATAAACATACAGAGAGATAATATCTTCAATTCTGTATGAAGTTTGTCGGAGGTCAGAGGTGAATACATGACTGAATCACACGGCGCAATAATATCTACGGGTACAAAATGACTTGCTCTAGGCCTACTTGCTTTTCATGTATAGATATGAACAGAATAAGCATGTAATATAATTATTATATTATTTACAATGTAAACGAGTATTTCATACATTTTTTGGCTATCGATTTAACCTGCGTACATAGAGAATATACACATGAAAACTGGCACAACTCACTTTTGTCAGCTGTACAGTCTCTAACGTTTATCCTAATTTTTTGGGTAGACCTTTAGTTAAAATTCTGAAAAACTCATTAAATTCATTAAATGTGTAAATCTGTTGGAAAATATCAAAGCATTGCAATCACGCCACAAACAGATATTGTCGTAACATGTATATATAAATATGCCTTTATTTCAGAAATCAAATCCAATTGATTACAAATTAACTGGCTCGGTGTCAACCCCTACCCCAATGCAGAGTATGTCATTTTTTACTTATTCCCAGCTCTCTCCGATCAGAAGTAGAAATAAAATCCTTAGCCTGGTGACATTTTTACACACACATTTTCCAAAGATTAGTTAATTTAATTCGAAAATATTCACACAAATGTGAAGTCTATGATTTTGTTACATATATTACAAATTAAAAGATATTTTCTTGTGCTCATCTATATGTAATAGGAGTATGATGCAAATTAAAATCTCTCTCTCTCCCTTGGAGTCTGTGTTGTCAACATACCAGTCAATCAATTTTAAGGGTCCTCCATACACACACACACACACACACAGCTTATGTTCTCATTATTTTGAGAATTACTTTTTACAAGCATGTCAACCTTTAAAAACTGTCCAGGGATTAAAATGTAATTTACACTGATTTTTTAAAATAATAATTTCAGAAGTTTTAAGAAATTTTTCCCAAGGCGTTTTCATACCTAGCACAACAAATTTTGTCTTACCCTTTTGTATATTTTAAAGCTCACAGAATAACCATAAAATCTTAATTTTATCGATCTACACATGTACATATTTTATACAGATATTTATTTTATTTATAAAAAGTACATAAAACTAATTTTCTCTAAAATACATCTCGAGAAAAATCAATAAAGACTCTTTTTGTAGAGAAGAAACATTAATGAATAAGATTACATGTACACCAAAAAATTGAATTAAAATTAAATGCACTGATGTAGAAAAAATATTTTCAAAATCTTTGGTATCAAAATTCCTTTTTGGAGTTTTGGATCTTTCCTATTGCCCGGGACTCAAAAACTTTGGCAAGTCTCCGCATACGTCACATACTATATTTACTCATTATATTGGCTACGGAACTGGACAGATATAAAAGAGGAAAACTAGAAACGCACACTATTTTATCAATAATTATAAACACACAATGAGATAATTTATTAATGAAACGCACAATTTAGTGTGCAAAAATTTCAACTATCAAAATTAGCCTGAAAATATTAATAACTTAAAGGTTTCTCGTGATACCGGCACCCATTGTTTACGAATAATTATGTAACATAATCCCAGACGTCTGTTGTTCTTTTATTTAAAAAAAACCCCGCACATCTGTTTTACATCGGTCATTCCGTGATCATGCCATGTCTTCATTGTTTATGATTAGGGTGTCGCTCTAAGAGTACTGCATATATACCTTTCTCTTAGCAAGCGTTTGTAAGACTGTCTTACAAGAGATGACAGACCAAATCGTCATCAGGGTTACTAAATAAAACCGGAAGTAAAAGAATTTTTTCTCTATATACGTCACAGGTCACATGGTGTGGAGGACCCTTAAGTTAACTTTAACAACCAATATGAATCGTTTATTGTCAGTACCAATGAAGTCATAATTTAAGTAATGATTTTATCGCCATTGTAGTAGGGATAACTTGGTATAAAAATTGTTAGTGCGATATATATTTAAAATATCCCAATCCTCTGTCCTTCTTATTCAGGTTAAATAGAATGGACACTTTTCAATTATTTCGTAAATCTAACATGTAGATAAAACGCATTTATGGATGACCGTTTTTGCTATCCGGATACAGCTGAGGTGGCAGCTGCAGCTCCTAGGAGGGCTAGTAGTCCGATACCTCCCCCAACAGCTAAAACCACGCCCCCTAGTCGGTTTCTCCTCGTGGTGGATATAGTTGTTGTTGTTGTTGTTACTGAAAAGAAGGATTTTAAAAATCATATTTTTAGCAACAGTATCAGGTAATAATATCATGTATCTAACAATAATATCATGTAATCTAACAACCAAGCTCTATGATAAACGTGATGACTTTAATTTTTCTATCGTCAACTTCCCTTACTTATGCAGCAATATACCTTCATCACCTGCATACGGAGTTTATATATCTCAGTTGATTCGATACGCAAGAGCATATTCTACGTATGAACAGTTTCTAAAACGAGGTATGTTATTGACAGACAAGTTAATGAAACAAGAATATCAGCAATCTCGTTTAAAGTAATCATTTCGTGAGTTCTTTGGTCGATACAATGACCTTGTCAACAAATACAATTTTTCATTTAGTCAGATGCTGACTGACGTTTTTCATACTTTTTGTTAGTTCATTATCTATACACTGATTTGACGACTAATTTTTCCGTTATTTCCAATTCATGACAAGGAGCACATGGCGGGTGTGACCGGTCGACAGGGGATGCTCACTCTTCCATGGCACCTGATGAAACATCTGATGTTTTAGAGGTCCGTGTTTTCTCTGCTCCTGTTTGTATTGTTTTGTGGACTTTGCTATTGAGTGCTGTGCGTTATCTCCATATCCTGTATTTATAGAATTGAAAAGTCCAGTCATATAATATTAACATTATTCATATTATCATCAGCTTTTTTCTGGCATTCGACTCACATATATTTTCGAAATATATAATACTAATTAATATCTTTCTATCTACCTGTCTGTCTGTGTGTCTGTGCGTGCAATAGCAATTTTACTACACCTCTATTTTTAATGTTTGTACATTATATAATGCAGGACATATCACGTATAATTTTACCTTACCTTGACATTGGCTACCCTCGGCACCTGGTGGACAGTCACACACTTTCTTTCCATTTTTTTCAACACATCTTCCCCCATTGCAGTCACTGTCCCTATCACAGAGATCTTGGAATACAAGAGAAACATTATTGGTCAAAATAATATGAGAAAGCATTATTACTTTAAATAAGCCTCTATCCTTTTTTAACGTTGTTTTCACCTTCAATCAGTAGATAAATTAATGTGTTTCAAAGAAGGTAGATACTGTAAACCAACTTTAATTCGCGACGACTTCATTTCGCGATTAACCGGGGATGAACTAGTTCGCAACGATTAATTTTAGCGATCAAGCCTATTTTGAATCTGTTGTTAATAGACACATAGACCTTAAGGACCGGTTCGCGGCGAGAAATATTCGCGATGAAAAAGACTATCGCGAATTTCGCGAAAATTTCTAGCACGCGAATAAAAGTTGGTTTACAGTATATGTATGAAGTGTACTTATAAGTATAAGAGTTAAAGGCACACCGAAATATATTCTTATTTCTGAACTTAGTTGGAAGGCTTTTATAACTACTTACATAAATATTTAATGCACATTAATTTCATACATTGCATTCTGATTTATTTCTAATGCATATATCATTTCTCTAGACATCAATATTTTTGATTTTGTATTTTGTATGCTAATCTTAATCCATTAGGCTAAAACCGGAATCTGGTATCTAAAAAATTCCGGAATGGCTTGAATTGCAGCCTTAAAATACGTATTTCTTATGTCGATTGCATTACGAGTAAAGATTCTCTATTTTTTTCAAATTAACCTTATATCATATGAGTTCATGTTAGTTGTAACATTTAAAAAATATATAATACTGGCTATATAATTTATTGGTATTGTTCAGTAAATAAAATTTAATGGACCCCCAACATAAGGTAAAAATAAAAAATAAACTCTTATTGCGAGTATCTAGCCAAACCTTCTCGATTCCTTATTGTCTGGACTGGTAACGAATACTATTGAGCTATCCCGCTACACAGTCGATGGAATTTTTAAAGTCAATGAAACAATGCACCAAGCACGTAAACGCGGAGAGCAGGGGGGGCTCTTACGTTTTGTGAGTATAGTATTTTTCTATAGTATTTTATCTTAAGATGCCGTGTGACCTTCTCCCCCAACCCGAATTGTCTACAGATTTTTCCATTACTTCCCAATCATGACAAAGAGCACGTCATGTGGCCGGTCGACAGTGGATGCTCATTCCTTCATGGCACGTGATCCCACCTCTGTTTTGGAGGTCTGTGTTTGCTTTGCTCTTACTTTGTATTGTGTCAGTGACTTTTGACCTTGAATACTGTTCGTTATCTCATATCATATATTTCATTGAAAACATTTGATCAATTACCAGTTTTTGTTTTTCATCTTTAAGTTGATTTGATTTATATTAGTACCCTTTGAACGTGAAATTAAAGTCACCACATATGTTTTATATATGTATAATGTTCATTGTAAACTAACAAAGAAACTTTATGATAAGCATGATGACTTCGGTTTTCCTATCGAAAGCTTCCCTTATTTATGAAGCAATGTATCATTGCCACGTGCACATGGAGATTATATTTCCAAGGTGAGTCAATATTCAAGAGATCATTCTTTGTACGCATTTTTCTAAGTAATAGTAAGATCATATGAAGAGAAATCTTCGTCACGAAGAATGGGCGGAGCGAAGCGGAGCCCATTCTTCATGACGAAGATTTCTCTTCATATGATCTTACTGACTTAGAACAGAACCTCACCCAATCAAATGAATGGATTAAAAATAAACTCCTCCCACGGCTGTGTCATATCCCAGATAGCAGGATGTTATTGGACCTTTGTTGGGCCAACAACGCTCCTTATGTTGGGCCACTGTTTGAATTCAACATTGGGCCATCGGTAATTTGCTCATCGGCCCTTAATCAAACCAACTTGTTGGCTTATTGTTGGGCCAATGTAACAGTTAAAATTGGGCCACTGTTGGGCCATTGTATTACTTCAGTATTGGGCAAACGTCATTTTTGTACAATTGGGCCATTGTAAGCAACTAATGTTGGGCCAACGGTAATTTCCTCATCGGCCCTTAATCAAAACAACTTATTGGCTTATTGTTGGGCCAATGTAACAGTTAATATTGGGCCACTGTTGGGCCAATGTATTTTTTCAATGTTGGGCAAACGTCATTTTTGTACAGTTGGGCCATTGTAAGCAATTAATGTTGGGCCATCGGTATTTTGCTCATCGGCCCTTAATCAAACCAACTTGTTGGCTTATTGTTGGACCAACGAACGGATATCATTGAGCCATTGTTGGGCCACTTATTCTTTCAATATTAGGAAAACATCTTTTTTGGGCCAACGTTGGTTTGTATCTTATTGGCTCTCCATCATGACAACTCATTTGCTCTTCACTGGTTGGCCATTTGTCCTCAAAATTGACAAACAAATATATACAATAAGGTTATACTAGTTTTGTAGTACAGTTAATTGGTAAAAGCTTTAATACTATCTATATATGCTAGATTAATAGTTTAATACATATTCTCAATATTCTCATAGAATTGCCATCAACAAGTATTGCACTGTAAGTAGCTCTACATTAATTAAAAAAACTGAGAAAAAAGAAATCAAAATATAAAATTCAATTATAACATACTATAATTTTATTGCTCAGTGCATGAAGAAAACATTAATAAAGAATTAAAAGTGGATGCTCACTTTAAGCTATACATGTAGGGTTACATGACTGTATACCCCCTCTCTGATGTAAATTATGCACAAGTTCAGTAAATTACAGGTATCAATAAGCACGTCTAACAAATAAACAAAGCCCTCCTAGCTGTTCTTAAAATAATACTAGAATGAATCCCGTCATTTTGTTTACTTACAGAAAAAATTTTTCTGGCATCTGCATCGTGTTTATAACCGACAAACAGACACAAAAAAAGTAGAACTACAGGAATGTCATACTATATCACAGAAAAAAGTTAGGCACTGCCACTTTCCATCTGATCCCTCTCCTAAGTCTCCATTTCCTCTTCCCAAGTCTCCTCCTCCCCTTTCTTTTCTTCTCTGTCCGTTTCTTCCTCCCTCATCCCTGTCCTTGGCATACCTTAGCCATTCTTTGATTGTGTTCTTCATGTCTTTTTAGAATCTCCAGTAGCACTAAAATTGTAATATTTGGTACTTAATATATTTGTTACTTTTCTCAGTAAAGAGTAAACATACGATTAAATTTACAAGTATATCACTATATGTTTAAGCTTTCAATTTAGGAATAACCGTCTTTTTTGTTTCATGGTGTGATTAAGTGATTAGCTTGCGTGATGAAGGCATTTATGCATAATGTTTATACGCTTGATATCATCATCAAAACAATTTTGATTCAATGTTGCCCCATATAAAATACATGTATTGAAAATTTGTCGTTACACTGAACAAATTTTAAATGAAAGAACCCAATTAATTTTTAGTACTGAATAAATTTTGTTTTAACTTCAGCAAATTCAACATTTTCAAAATGTTTGATCATGTTCTCGACGTTAAGTGTATATAAGTAAATTAAGTGGTAGACTTCGGAAATGTATTCTACTAGACACAAATTTCAATTTAAATAACAAGCAAATTATTAATTGTTTTAACTGTATCAAAACACATTTTTATACTTTCATTTATTTTTCTTGTATATAAACAAGAAATTTATTCACTGATAATTTATTTTGTTTCGATAAATTATGAGAATTTTAAATTTTTTTTTAGCTAGCTTGATTTTTCAAGTAGGATTGGTTGTAGATTTATTTCTGATTGTAGAGACGATCAGATTTGTTAATATACAGATTTGTAACAATGAAATGTTTATACACATTGGCCCAATGTTGGTCCAATATATCGGACCAACATATGACCAAGGAGCAAAATGACACTGGGCCAACGGCATTTGCCAACATCGGCCCAATGTTCTTGTTGACGTCTCGCCAACAATGTCGCATTTATTGGGCCAATGTTGGCGCGACGTTGGGCCAATATCTGTAGAAATAACACTCTACATTGGGCCAACGTTGGCCCAACATATCGGGCCAACATTGGGTCGATGAGCAAACTTAAATTGGGTCAATGCCATTTGCCAAAATTGGCCTGATGTAACCGATTACATTGGCCCAACGTTGGCCCAATGTAAGCATGCTATCTGTACAGTGTTGACCCAACAGCACCTGGCCTCTGCATTCCCCGTGTCTGATTTACACAGATTTGTACATGATATCGTTTAAAAACTAAACGTTAATTCAGCTGTGCCGAGGCAAACATATTATTAATACTTACAAAGTGAGTGCAGATATGCAAGGTATCAGTCTCATTACGCTCGTGTCAGATTAAAAATGGCGCGGATATTACAAGTAGCCCGGTTGTTGTCTACCCATGATGCTCAGTCCGATTCATGGTATATTGGGCCAACGTAGGGCCGATGCCAATCTCCAAACAAATATTTTCTCTCATGATAATAGTTTTATGATATTATGCCAACAGTAAGCCCAAAATTAGCGCACTATTATACATGACCAGCTATCAATATTCCATGTTGGGCCATTGTTGGCCCAATCAAGGTAACCCAACATAGATAATAGAACCATAATGTAAGATTTGGCCAACGGTGTTCTGCTATCTAGGTTATTACAAATAAATAAGCATATACACAATTCAAAAAATAGAATAAAACACTCTTTGGTGCTTGATCTCTTAAGTGCAAAGTTAAAATGTTGAAAATATCATATCTAAACAAAAGCAGTCATCCACTGATAAGCATGGACATAGAAAGT
This sequence comes from Saccostrea cuccullata, assembly GCF_032062105.1. Taxonomy (NCBI): domain Eukaryota; kingdom Metazoa; phylum Mollusca; class Bivalvia; order Ostreida; family Ostreidae; genus Saccostrea; species Saccostrea cuccullata. The sequence goes on along the minus strand of NW_026938666.1, from coordinate 61,182 downwards.
CCTCTCAATTATTTCAGAATGTACCAACGTTGTCCTAACGTAAAGCTCAGCAGCTAATTATAAAATTGACTCCATCAATTAGTTGGCAGTATAATAATTGGGCCAACGTTGGCCCAATATAAATATCCCATCTTTGAAGTCCTAAACAAAATAACACTTGTTTGTATTACAAACATTGGGCCAACGTTGGGCCAACATACTACTACCAACTTGATAGGACACGTTCTTTAAGGGTGTATTACAAACAATGGGCCAACGTTGGGCCAACATACTACTACCAACTTGATAAGGCACTTTCTTTAAGGATGTATTACAAACATTGTGCCAACGTTGGGCCAACATACTACTACCAACTTGATAAGACTCGTTCTGTAAGGGTGAATTAGAAACAATGGGCCAACGTTGGGCCAACATAATACTACCAACTTGATAAGGCACTTTTTTTAAGGATGTATTACAAACATTGTGCCAACGTTGGGCAAACATATTACTACAAACTTGATAAGGCACTTTCTTTAAGGGTGTATTACAAACAATGGGCCAACGTTGGGCCAACATACTCCTACCAACTTGTAAATACACTTTCTTTAAGGGTGTATTATAAACATTGGTCCAACGTTGGGCCAACGCCATGATCCTTCCTTCTTTGGAAACTAAAGTGAAGGGAAGTTGCTTACGTTGGACCAACAATGGGCCAGCATAGGAATTCCGTCATGGTCGAGAAGGTTGACTTGGTAACATTGCTCTAACGTTGGCCCAACGTTGTTCCCCCAACGCCAACCATACAACCTTTAACAAATGTTGGCCCAACATAGTCATGCTATCTGGGATATAAGGCTCAACTTGACCGCTCGTTGTACATATCGAGCACGCAATCGATATCGAACACACGCGGTTTCAGAATGGACTCCCAACCAATTCAGGTTAAGGCCGGTTTAAGGCCGGTTTACACGGTAAAGCAAGCTGTATACAGCTTGTCGTATACAACTTCTGTAATATGTTACCTACCTGTACACACGGTAAAACAGGTTTATATTCAATTCTTTGTTATGCAAACAAATAAAACGCCCTTATAAGGTTCGATTTAATCGACATGGAAACATTGGAAGAGGAACAATGTGTTATTTTAATTTGTATCATCATCATCATGTCTGCATTACATTTGAGCCAACAAAGAAGGGGGAGACCTTGGGTAAGGCAGTGGATTGGGAGGAGGGACAACCTTGGTGCATACCATGCACTCATTGCAGAGCTTAGGGATGAAGATCCTTCGTCTTTGAAGAATTTTCTGCGAATGGATTTTGCAACCTTTAATGAGCTTCTGCAGTCTGTCTCGCCATTGATACAGAGGAGAGATACCCTCATGAGAGATGCAATTTCTCCTGCAGAGAGACTTGCTCTAACCCTGCGTTTTTTGGTCACTGGTAAAAGGAATTAATATATAGCTAGCATACTGGTATACGAATTAGTAATACATATATTGCTTAAATGATAAGCTTGCATTCATGCACATTGATATATATATATTATATAACATATATTTTATCACTGAGTTGGATTAACCAACTCTTTTCAAACAATTTACTTACATTTGTTTCAGGTGATAGCTATCGCTCTCTCGAGTATCTTTATCGCATTCCTGTATCTACAGCCTCTACGATAATACCAGAAACGTGTATTGCAATATATAACGCTTTGAAAGAAAATTACTTGAAGGTAATACGCTTTATTTTCATATGAAATGCTGTTTTTTTATTGTCGTATATGTGACAAAAAGCAACATTATTAAAAGTAATTGGAAGCATTGCCTGATGTTTCTGCATCATAAACACACGGATTCCAAAGTGGTATGCGCTGTTTAATTACATTTTGGGGGGACACATTCTGTTGTTGTATTTGAGTAAATTCACTTTGGGATTGACTTTGAGCAACGTCGTCTTTGTCTTGAGCTTCAAATATGACGCGCTGCAATTTGATTTTCACTTCGTTTTTTATTCTCTTTGATTTTATTTTCTCTAGCTCATTTGCCAAATACGTAGCAAAAACATGGTCTTCTTTTTTATTTTCTGTGACAATGCTTACTGGAGCTGTAGCTGTGTTTCTGTTCTTGATTTTGTTGAGAACATCTACGGCTTCAGACATCACCGCCATAGCTCCTGTAGATTTCCTCTTTTTGCCCTTCCCCTCATCTGAATCACACGTTTCTTTGGATTCTTCATCATCTTTCTCCACTGAACTGCAATCCTACATAAGAAACATATGATGTGTACATGTATAAATGTTTTTCTATTTCAGATCCCACAAACACAACAAGAGTGGATGGCTATTGCGAATAGTTTTGATGAACAATGGGACTTTCCCAATTGCATTGGAGCTATTGACGGAAAACATGTTTTGATTAAGTGTCCAACAGGGAGTGGTTCAACCTACTTTAATTATAAAAATCAGTTCAGTATTATTTTGTTAGCATTAGTTGATGCTGATTATAAGTTTTTATACGTTGACGTTGGAACTAATGGAAGAGCCAATGATAGTGGCATTTTGGCAAGGTCTGCCTTGATAGAAATGATAGAAAGTGGCAATATGAATTTACCGCCTCCCCGCCCACTTCCTGAGCGTCAATTAGAGGTACCATTTGTCATTGTAGGTGATGATGCCTTTCCCCTTAAACCTTATCTTATGAAACCCTTCCCCAAAAGACAATTAGACTTAGAAAAGCGCGTATTTAACTACAGACTGTCCCGGGCAAGACGGATTGTTGAAAATGCATTTGGAATTTTGTCTAGTCGCTTCGGTATTTTCCAAAAGCCATTGTCATTTGATCCTGACAAAGTCAAGATTTTTGTTTTAGCGTCTTGTGTTCTGCACAATTATCTGAGATCGAAGGATTCAGCGAGACAAATATATACACCGGAAGACATGTTAGAGGAATCTGACAAAAGATGCAGCACTGAAATGGTAGGTAGCTGTTTGAGGGGTACTCAGCAAGGTGGCAACAGATGCAATTCTGATGCAAGATCTGTGAGAGATGAGTATTGTGACTATTTTAATACCAATGGCAGTGTTGAATGGCAATGGGATTTATCATAAACTTACCAAATTGCTGACAGATTTTCTAGGTGTTATCTGTGGTCTCAGAAATGCGTCCAGTGAGTCGAAGTACATCCACTTACTTTTGTACAAATCATCGGTACTTGCTCCACTTTTTGTACTCTTGTTTGTTTTTGCCAGTTCCCTAGCGTAATAGGATCGGAGATGTTGAAGCTTTTGATTAATTTCTAAAACTATAAGAAACAAACAACTGAATCATGTTCAATAAAACTAAATACAGACACTAGTATAATTATGTTTTCTTCTTTGAATTATGCTGGATATTAATTATAAAACAGGTATTAGTATGGTCGGATGAATAGATGCGAACAACTTCCTCCCACCCAATTACTATAAAAATAAATAATGCATCATAATAGTTTTTGATAATTCAATAATTTATATTTGTGATTTTTTTTATTATTTACAATATATTTACAATCATACCAGTAAATTTTCCATGCATTCCTTCGCTGACTCTTTCCAGCGCTCTTTGTCTAAAATCTTTTTTGGAATAACTGGGGGTACTTATGTCCCATAGGTCACTTTCCCCTTGATAGAGAATTATCAAATCGTCCATTTCCTCCTTACTCCAAGTACAATGTTCTTTTTTCTTGGAGCACGCCATATCTCATGTACAGGTACACGTATAAAGAGGTTGAAGTTTTCTTAAAAATAACGAAGTGGTCCGTGAAGCATAAATAGATCAACCGAATCCCAGGCCTCTGATTGGCCAGAGAAAAAAAATTTCATACAACTTGCTGTATAGAATAGAGACACTTTCTATTCGAACGCGTGGAATATATGATTTCGGGGAGCTTTAAATTCCGTGTAATAGCGGCGTACACACGGTGACATTTTGCTGTATACGACAAGGTTTATACAGCTCGCTTTACCGTGTAAACCGGCCTTTACACGGTAAAGCAAGCTGTATAGACCTTGCTGTATACAGCAAAATGTTTTAGTATGACAACTTACATTTTGAAATTAAAAGTAGTATGATCCGTAGTTTTTAAAACTTTTACATCATTACGCAGTGAAACGTTTTTAGAGATAAATCAAATTATCATTACTTGATGAGCGTATGCAAGATTGGCTTGGATTTCCAATTTAATGATGATGATGACGATGATACAAATTAAAATATACAGTATATAACAGATTTCTCCTCTTCCCATGCTTCTATGTCGACTGATTCGAACCTGATTAGGGCGTTTTATTTGTTTGCATAACAAAGAATTGAACATAAACCTGTTTTACCGTATGTACAGGTAGGTAACATATTACAAAAGTTGTATACGACAAGTTGTATACAACTTGTATTACCGTGTAAACCGGCCTTTAGCACGGGATTATATGAAATAGCTTGATTCAGGCACGTAGCAAGGGGGGGGGGGTCCAGACATAACTTTTCCTATCGAAATGTTCATTGAAAGGCTGACCCCCCTGCCACTTTTTACTACAGTATATGAATATGTAGTTTTGTACGGGGGGAAATGGAACTGGAAGAAATTGGTATTGAAAAAAAAACGATGCTATGTAAGTGATTTAATGGGGAAATGGTATTGGGAAGATATTAAAGCTACTGAACTAATGAATATCCTTGTAACAAGAATCTATATTTTTGAAAAATGATTGTGTTAAGATGACAAGACCCTAGTCAGCAGGCGTAGGTATAGGGGTAGTCAAGAGTCAAATAAAAATTTGATGAAAATTGTGACTTAAATCTGTATTCAAAGACAAGGTTCATCTCTTATATACATGACGATAGTTGTATTTTCTGTCTGTACCGAAATGTGAAAAAAAAAATTCAGAAAGGCGATAAAAGATAACTGTGGAAAAAAAGTGTAGCAAGGCCTAGAAAGTTTTAATATAATTGTAAACAGCACGTGGCTTTGAATAGTTTCTTTTTGTGTGCTAAAAAAACCCAATGAAGACACACCCATATAACTGTCAACTGAACCAATCAGACACCGTTAAATATTTCAGAAATAGAAGAATTCTTCACCATGAAGAATCGATTCTTCGCGAGAAATAGAAGCATTTGATTGGCTGAATAAGTAGGTTATGTTCTAAAACAAGGTTTTGACAAATAGACTGATACAAAACCTTTAAATGCTTCTTTTGGATTCAAATTTTTGCAAATTTTATTGTCGATACAATGGCCTTGTACAAAAAAATTACAACCAATCCTTTGTCATTGACAAGTGGTGTTCATGTAATTTCTTATGCCATTATTTTTACACTGAATTGAAGTTTCTACGGATTATTCCTTTGATTGATTTCCATGTGATAAACTCCACCCTTTTCACTGCCGGGAATTGTATTTTTATGACGGGGGGAGGGGGGCAATGGCACATTATAAATTGGATACTATTAAATATAATAATATATAAAAATAAAAAAAATAATAAATATTGATTTAAATAAATGAAAACTAATTCAAACAATGATGGTAATGTTTACATGATAATAATTTATATAGTGTAATTAAAATTTTAGTTTGAAATAATGACAAAAAAATCGACTAAAATTGAAATCGTTTGCAAAATTCTTTGTTTGAAAATATTTTTTTACCATTGCATCTTGCTCCAAAAAAGCCCTTTTCACAGACGCAGACGGGGAAGTCAAAAGTGGAAGAAACAAATTGACATTGCCCGCGTGGACCACATTCGTCTTCTCTGTTGTTTAGTGAACACGCACCCACTACAAAGGAAATGTTATTAACAGAATTAATGTATTTCAGCAAATTTGAAAAAAAAGAATTCAACTCATTTATTGAATACAGCTATAAAGAGGGAGATCGCTGACATCTCAGTTCCTTAAAACGTATTACTAGAAATCATTATCGGCCGAAGGAGCGACCGATCTATTTTTGATTGTGTTACATTGGGAAATGAGGCGTTGCCTCGATAAAATAATTTTTTATCGATAACAAACATAAAAGTCATGAATAAAAGTTTTTTTTAATTGCTTTATACGCCGTCTTTATGGTTGTTATTAGGTTTAAAGTGTTTTCCATTTCTATCCGATTTGCGATTAATTTATGTCTTTATAAAAAGTTGTTTCCATAAACTGCTTCCTAAGATGCAAACTCCGGCGTGCATAAGACACGGAACTTTTGAGTCCCCAAATATAAATAACAAAACCAATAAACTGTATGTTTTTAACAAAAAGGCCTTAAGAAATATTGTTTTGAAAACTTTTATTATTACAGTTGCAAATGTCACAATAAAGGATTTTTTTGCACTTCACATATATATTTTAATATATGATCGACATTTTCACATGGCTAACAAAGATCCACGATATCAGCATGCTGAATATCCTTTTTATGTATGCATTCAGACATTTTAAATTAGGCATTTTTGATACTTGTGACACTAGTATTTGATTGAATAATTCTATGATGATACTACCCTATCCAATATCCACAATTCATTTACTTCGTTTGATCACACTGATAAACAAAAAGAAACCTTGCATGGTACATTGTATTTTTGTCCCTATGTATTCTTTTTGTGAAAATTCATTAAAATGCTAAAATGATAAATTATTTTTGTTGTTGTCGAATTGATGCTTTGTATCAGTTTAAATTGTATACGTGTATGTTTTAACATTACCAAATATTTTCTTTAGGATTTTTTGCAAATTAGAAAATGTTCGTTTTCTCGTGAAATAGCGTTGAATAAGTAATAATATCTATATTGATATGTAATTTAAAGTAAAAATGTATCTTTAAAAAAAAGAGACTTCATGACGTATATGAACTACGACGCGTCAGGCCAGCATATTTTTCACGAAGTCCATGTTCACCAAAACTAAATTAATTTCTTAATTTTTTAATGAAACTCTTACCTTGGCACGCCACATTACCAATTACTGAGAAAGCCGAAATTGCGGCAGAAGTTTCGTCACAGAAGCACCGGTTTTGATCCAAATTGCAATTTGCATTTTCTATACATTCTGAGTCATCATTACAACTGCCAACTGATGGATTAGTCTGAGCCAAAGTATTTTGCCAGTGTAATATTATACCACCAACAAGTAGAAACGTTCTTAATAGGGACCTCTTCATCGTTGTATCTGAAGGCAGGGACTGAAATGAACACCATATAAGTACCATGAAATATGCAAATTAACCCTATGTACAAGGGTTATCAAAAAATAATACAATTTGATAGAAGATAGAAGACATTACTATTGGTAATTGATACCACTGCGTTTTTTTACCTGTTTAGGCCATTCCAAGTATTTTCTCTGTTTAGCGTCCACCCATCTTGCAAAAACCTACCTACCTATTCGCAAAAAACACACAAGCCAAAAGATAAAACACAGGCTTAAAGTAATAAAAATGACGCCCTTCAAATGATTTGATCTAACTAAACTGCTTTAATAGAAGAAATATCTATTTTAAGCAAAAACAAGGGATTAAATGCTTAAAATACACCAAATCTAACTTACTGTACAGAATTATTTGGAGAAATTGACAAAATTCAAAAATTTCGACTAAATTACTAGTAATCAATTTCAGGACTCCTGATGTTGTGTGTTTTTCTTATATGGGGTGTCAAAAACCAAGGCGCACGCGGACGCTAAACATAGAAAAAAACTTGGAATGGCCTTAGGTTTTTATAACCTGACTATTGATTTGTTGTGATTTGTGACTAATTTTTGTTTGCTACATTCTTTCGACGACAGGAGATTTAGTAGAACCTTCTTCTAAAGGGAATGGGTTAAGGGGAAAAGCATTTAACCAATGCGAACCACAGTATCTTTCTATAATTTTATGTGTAATTGTTTATAAATAATTTAGCTTTTTCATAATTCTGTACTAATGATATTTTATTTTTGTCTCAGATTAAAGTAAAGCATTAATTCGGAAGAGGAGGGGGGGGGGTGAAACCAAAGAAAAGAGTATTTTGAAAGAATTGAGGAAAGGGAGTGTTTTAGTGCTATTCCATTTCAAAGGCTTCTGCAGAGTCTCAAGATGTCGTTCAGAAGCGAAAGTGTCAAAATGGACATAAATTTTGAATTTTTTGTCCCTTGACATTTTGACCTCAAAATCAATAGGGGTCTTTCTTATGTCATTGTGAGTTATTGTGTAAAATTGCTTTGCAAATGCGCAAATGCTTCTTGAGATATCGCGTGAAAACGAAAGTGTTACGCACAGACAGAACTAGAGACGGACGAACAAACGGACTGATTGAGAGACCAAATAATATCCCCCAGTTTCAGCGGGGGACAAAAAGGCTCAATCGGGATTGGAACATGCAAAGCGGAAACTTTCTTGTCGGCCATTGAGGAACTTGATATGGCGAGAAATTAAAACCAAACAATATCGTATACATGTTAAATAATTATGTAACATCACGTTCCTATTGTTATGGGTCAGAATAACCCTAAATGCCAGCAAAGATCAATCACACAGTTTAAACTTAACAATAATTTATTTACAGTAATATACAAATCATTAAGTACAAACTTAGCAAAAATCTAAAAATACATACATCAGAGTGTCCGTTGCTGCACACAATGTCCCAGTGAAAATATATATCCCAGTTATATCTCAATAGTGCTTATACGACAAAGTATTGTATATGCATCGAATTGACAGGGTATTTATATAGTAGCATAAATCTAGAATATTCTAGAAATTATTAAAACATGATATTACTGGAACAATCTGGACATACACAAAATTTAAGAATGTTCTAGATCAAATGACCGAACATGTTGACCACTCTGGAATGTTCAAGAAACTTAATGTTACTAATTATATACATAATGAAATAATACAAATACAACACACCTCACAACACCTCCCCCCTTAAAAAGTTTGAATGTCAATGAAAACTTATATTGTTAAAATGAAATATATGTACATTAATACAAAATCATATATGTTCACGATACTCTGGACAAGGCATCTGCAATAACATTGTCTTTGCCTTTGATATGCTTAATAGTTATATTGTATTCTTGTAACAACAAACTCCATCTAGTCAGTCTTTGATTTTTGTTTGACAATTTATGCAAAAATGTCAGGGGGTTGTGATCCGTATATACAAGAATTGGATGCAAAGTAACATTCAGATAAACATCAAAATGCTGTAAGGCTAACAACAAAGAAAGGCATTCCTTTTCAATGGTGGAATACTTTTGTTGACATTTTGTAAGTTTCTTTGAAAAATAAGAAACAACTCTATCTACCTTATCACTATGTTCTTGAAACAAAGCTGCCCCGATTCCAACATCACTAGCATCAACAGTAAGCTTGAACTGCTTAGAAAAATCTGGAGTTGACAGAACTGGGTTGCTCATAAGGACAGATTTGATTTTATGAAATGATTTTTCACAGTCCTTTGTCCATTCAAAGTTAACCCTCTTTTGTAAAAGATTTGTAAGTGGACTTACAACTGAGGAAAAATTTGGACAAAATTTTCTGTAAAACCCAGCCATGCCCAAAAACCTCATTAACTCTTTCTTGTTTGTAGGAATCGGGAACTTTGCAATAGCTTCCACTTTAGCCATTATGGGTGTAACATAACCTTGACCTACTTTATGACCTAAATACTCTACATAAGCATGACAAAATTCGCTCTTCTCAAGGTTCACAGTTAAGTTTGCTTTAGCTAAAATGTCAAATAAAGCACGCATGATTCGGAGATGTTCGTCCCATGTGTCGCTGTATATGACGACATCATCAATGTAGGCCTCGCATCCCTCGAGGTCTTGAAGGAGGGAGTGAATCATCCTTTGGAATGTAGCCGGTGCGTTTTTCATGCCAAAAGGCATTACTTTATACTGGTAAAGTCCATCTGGTGTAGCAAAAGCAGATATTTCTTTTGCTCTTTCTGTTAACGGTACTTGCCAGTAGCCTTTCAACAGGTCAAATTTACTGACAAATTTCGCGTTTCCAATGCGGTCAATACAGTCATCGATTCTAGGTATTGGAAATGAATCAGTTTTGGTAACAGAATTCACCTTTCTATAGTCTGTACATAATCGGTACGAACCGTCCTGTTTTGGTACAAGAATACATGGTGAGCTCCAATCACTTTTACTAGGTTCAACAATGTCATTGTCCAACATGTACTGCACTTCCCTTCTTAGGTACTGCAATTTTATTGGATTCAGACGGTACGGATGTTGTTTGATAGGCAGAACGCCACTCACTATGACATCATGACAAGCTGCATTAGTTTTCTTTGGAACATCCGAAAAGATTTGATGATACTCATTCATCAAGTTTTTAACTTGTTCTTTTTGGTGAATGTTCAAATGTCCAAGTTTGGCATCCAAATTAGCCAAAACTTCTGAGTTTTTCAAACGAACACTCTGATTACAATCTTTCTCATTCATCTCTACACTCGTATCACTTTCAATACAATTTTGAACAGTCTTAGCATTGGCTAAAGTGGAAACTGGTTTTACAGAATTTCGGTCACACCTTTCAAAATACTCTTTTAACATGTTAATGTGACAAACCCGTTTCTCTTTACGTCGACCTGGTGTCTTAACTACATAGTTTACATCACTGATCTTGCTTTCAATTTCATAAGGGCCATAAAATCTGGCCTGTAAAGGATGACCAGGAATAGGTAAAAATACAAGAACCTTATCACCTGGCTTAAACACCCTATTTCTGGCATCTTTGTCATACCACATTTTCATTTTCATCTGAGAATTCTTCAAATTGTCTTGTGCTAATTTACAAGCATTGTAAAGTTTTTCTTTGAAATCAGACACATAATCTAAAAGATTAAGATCAGTAGTCTCAGTCAGCCACTTTTCCTTCAACAATTTCAAAGGACCTCTAACTGTATGACCGAACACCAATTCAAAAGGACTGAACCCAAGAGACTCCTGGACTGCTTCTCGTGCAGCAAATAGTACAAGATGAACCCCTTCATCCCAGTCTTTTTCATACTGGTAACAATAGGTCTTCAGCATTGTTTTTAGGGTTTGATGAAAACGTTCTAGCGCTCCCTGGGACTCAGGATGATAAGCAGTTGATCTATATTGCCTTATACCCAACTCATGCATGACTTGCTGGAACAACCCCGACATAAAATTTGAGCCTTGATCCGACTGAATTGCCTTTGGTGCTCCTACAAAACTGAAGAACTTGATTAGGGCCTTAACTATGCTCTTTGCCTTTATATTCCTAAGAGGTATGGCTTCAGGGAATCGAGTGGATGTACACATAATGGTAAGTAAATACTGGTTCCCAGATCTGGTCCTAGGCAAAGGTCCTACACAATCCACCAACACTCGACTAAACGGTTCTTCAAAAGCTGGAATTGGTTGGAGAGGGGCGGATGGTATCTTCTGATTCGGTTTACCTACCATCTGACAGACATGACACGACTTACAAAACTCAGAAACATCCTTCCTTAGCTTAGGCCAATAAAAATGACTCAAAATCCTATTATAAGTCTTATTGATACCTAAATGACCAGCCATAGGTGTATCGTGAGCTAAACTCATGACATCTCGACGATAAGCAGCTGGGACCACTATCTGGTGAACAACACGCCACACTTCATCTGGGGGAGCGTCAGGTGGTCGCCATTTTCGCATAAGGATGCCATCTTTCATATAGAAGCATTCTCCAACTTTAGTAGCCTCTTCTGGTGGAAGTGCCCTCTTACTAAGTTGAATGATATCTGGGTCTTTATGTTGTTCAGAGAGTAAACGTTCTCGGCTGAGGATGTCCTTGCCTTGACTAACTAGTGGATGCAACTCATCATCCTCACCACCAAATTTTGGTAACAGTTCTTTCTTCTCTTGCTTCTTGATATTGTGTGGTTCCATGCTTGTTTGAGTGCCATCAAGGTCAGATAAGAAAGTGTCATTCAAATCAATATCAACAGAGGAATTCGTCTCGTCAAAGGCTTGAGTATGGTCTGCCTCCATTTCTCGTCTTCTGGCCATCGCTCTAGTAACAGCACAGGCTGGATAAATGTCATCATCTTCATCATCGCACATGACATCTGGAGTGATTTTCTCACAAACTATAGGATCTGGTACAACTTTTCCACCAGCTAAATCGTTGCCTAGCAACAAAGAAATGCCTGGAACAGGAAGAGTAGGTCGAACACCTACGATAACAGGTCCAGTAACTAAATCTGACTTCAAACTAATTCTATGCAGGGGAACATCAATGACGCCTAGCTCCACACCCTGTAATAAAACTGACCCACCAGTAGAAGTCTGCTCAGACAAAGGAAGCACGCCCTCTAACAATAACGTCTGCGCAGCACCAGTATCTCTCAAAATCTGGACAGGTTTTATTTCGCTAGAGTCACCGAGTGAAACAAATCCCTGAGACATAAAGGGCTTATAATCCTCCATAGAATCAATAGAACTGGACTGTGAACCCTGGACATCAGGAGTGTCAGAACAAATCGAAACTAAGGCTTCTCTATCACCTCTAAATGCCGCACAAGCATGTGGTTGAGTTTTGTCAAAATCATTTTTTCTCTTAAGTTTAAAGCATTCACTGATCAGATGACCCTTTTTCTTACAATAACTACAAGTAGGAAGCGACCCTATTCCAGAAGACCCTTCAAAACGTCCTGGACCGGACTTAGAACCACCTTGGGATGGAGACTGGGAACTTGTGAAAGACTGAGACCCTGAACCACTCTTTTTATATGTGTCTGAATTTGTAGAATTACTGCTAGTCTGAGATCTTGATACAAAATTCTTTTTATGAGACAGAGCATAAGTATCAGATATGACTGCTGCCTCTTCAAGAGTTTTCACATTCTTATCTTCTAGATGTGTTTTCAAATCTTGAGTAACACATTCCTTAAACTCTTCTACCAGGATGACTTGGCGCAAATTAGCAAAAGTTTTATCAAGTTTCTTAGATCTAAACCAGTGATCGAATAAATCTTCTTTCTCTCGTGAAAATTCAACAAATGTTTCATTATCAAACTTTCTATTCTTTCTGAACTTTTGTCCATACGCTTCAGGTACTAATTCATATGCTTTTAATATTGCTGCTTTGACCTTCTCATAGTCTGAACTTTCAGCTACCCCTAGTGCAGAGTATACCTCAGCTGCTTTGCCAACCAGTACACTTTGTAACATTGTTGACCAAACGTGTTGTGGCCATTTAAGATTTTCTGCGACTTTCTCGAATTGGGGAAAATACTTGTCTACAGATTTTTCTTGAAATTTCAAAACTAACCTAATATTTTTTGCTGCATCAAATTCATTCTTGACTAATGAGGGTTCTGGTTTCTGCTGTAATCTTAATTTCTCTAACTCAAAGTGCTCTTGTCTTTCTAATTTGTCTAATTCAAATTTCCGTTCACGCTCTCGTTCTTCTCTTTCTCTTTCTCTTTCTCTGTCTCTTTCTCGCTCTTCTCTTTCTAATTTTTCTCTTTCTAATCGCATTTTCTCTAACTCTAATTGAAACTGATATTCTGCCATTTTGTAAGAGCCTAACTCTGTTTTAACTGTATATTCTGGAAGATCGTATTTTTCAAAGATGTTTTCTTCTACTAGTTTGTTTGCAACCTGAATTCTAATGTCTTGCTTTCTCTGAGAGGATTTAACATCTAACCCAAAATGCAAACCTAATGCAATCAAGTCATCCTTTTTTAACGTATCAAAAACCTGAACACTTGGCGAACTAAGAAAGTTTGTGACCGAAAATACCATGTTGATTTTTGCTGGCTTATAGTCAAATTTAACAATTTAATTAACAAAATTCTGATGAACTGCAAAAGTGCAAGAAATTCTTGATCCCGGACGAGCCCCCAATTCTGTTATGGGTCAGAATAACCCTAAATGCCAGCAAAGATCAATCACACAGTTTAAACTTAACAATAATTTATTTACAGTAATATACAAATCATTAAGTACAAACTTAGCAAAAATCTAAAAATACATACATCAGAGTGTCCGTTGCTGCACACAATGTCCCAGTGAAAATATATATCCCAGTTATATCTCAATAGTGCTTATACGACAAAGTATTGTATATGCATCGAATTGACAGGGTATTTATATAGTAGCATAAATCTAGAATATTCTAGAAATTATTAAAACATGATATTACTGGAACAATCTGGACATACACAAAATTTAAGAATGTTCTAGATCAAATGACCGAACATGTTGACCACTCTGGAATGTTCAAGAAACTTAATGTTACTAATTATATACATAATGAAATAATACAAATACAACACACCTCACAACACTATATTGTCAAAATTGTACAAAAAACGTGTTTCTAGTTTAGCCTCTACTAAACCTTTTACTTCAAAACCAATATACGCATTCTTAAGGCCATATGAAGTTATCATATAGAATTTAACAGCAAAAGTTCAATGGCTTCTCGAGATATCGCTTGGAAATGAAAGAGTTACAGACACTTAAAGAGAGAAGGATAGAAGGTCAGAGTTCTGCTATAAAATTTAATTGCAAAAAACCTTGATTTCTGACATTTTTAAGGTATAAAAATAATTATTAAAACCAATGGACCATAAGGTAAAATGAAAATAAAAGAAAAGGATGCTTAAAAATACTTTATCATAATTCATCTTCATTTTTTTTTCAAATATAAAAATAGTACAGGCAAAGAAAGCAATTTACATAAAATGAATTATTAAATATCAGTACAAAAATGAACAGAAAAGAATTTATCAATTTATTAACATCAGTAAAAATTTATATTCCTAACCTTATCTAATCTAAAACAACACCAAACAGTATTCTATTTACTTCTCCAGAACGAATTGCAATAATTGATAAAAATCATGTCATTGTGTCATAATTAAGGAATAGTGTAATAAACGGTTGTGTAAGTTTTATATTGCCAAATAATTAATCTACATTTCTAATTGTTTCAAGTCCAAATGGTTTCAGTTTACATAAAAAATCCTATACTTGGAGATGAACAAAGTGTTTCATTTATCTTTCATCCAGTCCAGAAAGTGTTATTCTATCTCATTCTCTCTCTCTCTCCGTAGGTACGATAAGGATTCCCCCAGAGAATATTGCAGTTTACTCTGTGCATGCACTTCTCTGAACTACAAATGCATGACGTCATAATTGAAATTGACGTAACGTCACTTCAAACTTGAGCTGTAATGATGGGGAGAGTGTCAAAAATTTACAACGTATTTCAATCTGCATATAAAGTTTCAAAAAGCTAGTGTAAAATAAACGTGTCTTAATCATTAAAATAAGAAAAAATCTAATATTTCCGAATAATTTAGATAACTTTGTTTTATTTCTCTTGTTTAAAAGACAGCGTGTTCAAAATATGTATGAAAATATGCGTTTCATATTTGCCCTTTTTCATACCCGTGGATAGAAGCAGGATTCATATGTGGGAGAAAGAGCCTGGCGCAGGTGAATAATGAGGATTAATTTGAGGTCTCTTGTAAAAATGTGTTAGATTTGTTAGAATATTTTAAACATTCCACAGAGCCAAAATGAATTTGAACTAGTACCCTATATACAATAGACAAAATATCTAACGCACCACTTGTTAATTTTTATTTTTGAATTGAACATTTGCCGAATCAGTACTAGTGTATATGATATGCCATTATTTCCAAAGCAGTGGGATTGACAAATGTCTTGGAATCATGAAACAAACCTGAATGACCGTCTTTTCCGAAAACCAATTTCCATCTGTCCATCTGTGCACCTTTTTTCACAGATATGAAATTCTTGATCACTAAAGGGGTCTGTGAGATCGCGACAGGAGTAGTCCCCCAGTTATAAATCAAATAACAAAAGTCACTGACTCTCATATCTCCTAGTAATCATCTAAACCTTAGTGTCCATACCAAATCCAATGTACTTCCGGATGACCCAGGTTAGTGGAACAATTTTCAACATATTATATGCTGCTAACAAAATGCCGTGGTTATCTATAATATACATTTTTAAGTTTATTAATCTATTTGGAACAATTTTTCATGAGCGGAACTCATACGCTTTTTATTGTTTTTATTGTTTACAGATTTCTCTAAAGGAACGCCCTCCAAACGCCATACTGTCTGCTTTTGCATGCTCTTCTAGCGTCAAACGCCACATACGGTTTAACTTTTTCGAGTTTTTAATTAGTACAAATGGAAAGAACATAAATACAAAGAAAAAAAAATGATTTTTTTCCTTAAAAATGGAATAGACCCGATTTTATTTTTTCTATGAATTGGTCACACTTTGATGAACATTGTAGTTATTTATAAGGTTTGACATTATTATGCCATATTTTTCGTTAAAGTAACATATTTTGTACGAAACAGATGTGTTAGACTATCTCAAGCTCACCGGGATATATCGTAATGACGTAGGAATGGAAATTACCATTGTTAATTGACAATACGTCGTCGATAATTCTAAATGTCGAGTTGACGGCCACAGCAAATGTTTTCAGCTTTTCACGCTTAAGATTTTGCACAAATTCTGCTTCATATGAATTTAAAAATAGGTCTGCTAATAACGGAACACAATTGGTACCCATGGGAATACCAATAGATTGTTGGAATACCAGGTCTCCAAAAACCACATAACCCTCTCATATTTTTATATCTCTCAATTCAAAATTTCTTAAATTATGGCTCTACAAAAATGTAAGCCTCAACGCGGCTAGACCTGGTAACATTTGGATAATATGAATAATTGATACAGTTTGTAAAACGAGGTAAATTATTGACAAACAGGTTGATAAAACAAGAATCGCAGCAATCTCGTTTAATGTCATCATTTCGCAAGTTCTATGGCCGATACAACATGTACAATGACCTTCTCAGCAAATACAATTTATCATTGAGTCAAAATTCTGACTGACGTCCTTCATTATTTATTGTAAGTCCATTATTTATACACTGTTTATACACAGATTACGAACAACTTATTTATAAATGAACGTGGAAGTCTAAGTTTCTCACGAAGGTATACAATAAGGCGATTTGCTTCGCTTTTCCTTTATTGTACTTTTAATGAATACAATCGTTAGGTGAATTTCCTGGCCAAAAACACATGTGATAACAATCATTGACAGGAAAAAAAAAACAAACAAATTCCTTGTCCATTTAAATGCCTAAAAGACGCTGCTCCTTACCTTTGAATAACTGGTATTCTGAACTTGGTTCTACATTTTATTATTCATATTTTTAAGTGAGCAACATATAACAAACGTACGTGAACATCTTTCATAATTTCTTTTCTTTGTATTTTTCTCTTAAGAACATTTTCTTGTATCCCAAAAGCAAAAATACAGTAGATTGTGATTTAAAACCCCTTTTCTGTTTAAAATGAAGGAGATTAGTTAGAAAGGTATGGAAACACATTTTTACAGGGACTTTTTAAAAAGAATTAGACTATAGAGATTTCCTGTTTACTGCACATGTAATTTATGACATCGGTTCCACCACATAACATTTTACGGGTCAAGCTACACCACGTGTCTTGAATCTAAATCACAATAACATTAGTAGGGATGTAATTTATAAACGGTTTTCTGCTCAGTGTAATGACTTTGCCTACTTCAAAAGTGATTTAAGGACAGATGATACAAACAAATTTTATCTTTGGGGGAGATTTAATATCATGTCACAAGTTTAGAAAAGTGGATAATTCTTATAATGTTTTCTCCTAAGAACTGGAAAATGAAATAGACTTGTAAAATATTACTAATATTTCAATAAAAAAAAACAAATATTGACAAATCACACTCAGTAAAGGTTTACAGGTGAAAACAAATTTCAGAATATGTTAGCTTGTTGCTAAAAATGTAATACAATCTTTAGAAATATATATTGAGCCGGGTTAATTTTATTAGGAAAAGCAAAATGGTATAAATCACTCTATATTATATGGGCTGATTTTTACCATTTTGCTTTTCCTCATAAAATTCACATGTCTTGGTATATTTTTCTAAAGTTTATATTACACTTTTAGCACCAAGTTAACATATTCTGAAATTTATTCTGATCTGTAAACCTTTACTGAGTGTGTTTTATTCATTTTTATAATCTTATTGAAAAATTACTAATATTTTCCAAATCTATTTCATTTTCCAATTCTTAGAAGAAAAAGGTCTAAGAATTATCCACTTTTCTAAACTTTTGACATGACATTAAGTCTCTTTCAAAGATAAAATTTGTTTGTATCATCTGTCCTTAATAGGAAAGGTCATGGGGGTTTTCTTGGAGGTCTTTAATAGAACTTTTAAATTGTGAAAAAAATAACAATAAATGCCTCAACATCTATTATTATTAACTGTATATTGCATTACTTATTAAATGACTTTCGTATTGACAGCACACTTTTTTTCTTTTTCAAAAGCTTTTAAGATTTTCCAATAGACTTTGTTGAGCGTAGTTTTGAGTTTGTTTGATTCATGGCAAAATAAGTTTTGTAAAGTTGGCCCTAAAACTCCCTTTTCTCAGTAAGTTTGCAAGTTTGTTTCTCTCATGTATATGTACATGAATTACAGAAATATACACGTTTTCCCTACGAGTAATTTTCTCCATTGGTTGAAGTATCTGACTGCATTGCAGATTACATTTTGGTTAGGTGTTAACATAAGAAAGTTGTTTGTTCCTAGGGTAAAAGCACTTTCTCACAAAGAAAAACATACAAAAATCATATAGACCAGTATCACTCCTCTAGGTAAAATAGAATTAGATAGTAATTTTTGAAGAATAATTGTTAAGGGTGTTGAACACAATTACCCCAAAAATTCCAAAAAGGTTGAAAAATTTATCTGGTGAAAAATTATTTTTATATCGTTTCCTATTCTTTATAATTATATACATCTTTTCATCATATAATTTTTTGATAATTAGTATTTAAATTTTTAATTTAAAAAATATGTTTGTTCCCATAGACCTCAATGCATTCTTAATTAATTAATTACTGCTCGGATAATTATATTTTTGAAATTTCTCCTCGTTAATCCTTTTCTATTCTAAACTCCTTTGAATTAGTTTCAGAGTATTTCATACAGGATGGCTATATCAGGTTAGAAAATATGCCCTTTTATGGGTCGGATACCTTAAACATTTTTTATAATGGCACGATAATTATTTTTTTCAAGAAGAGTGTTTTATTTTAAAAATATTTGAATAAGTGATAAAAACCCTTTAAGCATGAAAACATCAAGGCTGAGTACTGTGTAACATACTTTATGTCATTAGGGGAACACAATAAGTGCCTGATTAAACTTTGATTAGCCTCTTATCTCAATCTCAGTATTTTTAACTTAATTACGGAAATCTTTCTTAGTTCCCTTTCTTTTTCCTTATCCTTGAAATGCCTTGAACATGCAAAAGTTTAGAAATATTTACCAAAAAAGTTCCAAGTTCATTTTCTTGACAATCATAGGCTTGAATCAAAAACATTCATTATCTCCCATGGACGAGGACATGCTACATGTATCAACATTCACAATCACAACAAAGTAGTGTTGGAATCTTATACCCTGTGATTACAAATTTTAGTCAAGTTTTTTTATGATTTGCACAATAAAACAGGCACAACAACTTTATCAAAAAAATCAAATTGACAGTCGGCTGATAATTTAAATTGTCTAATTTTTCTATTATACCGTATTTACTTTTTTGTACTTTTTCAAGAAGATGTTTGTTTTTATTTTACAAAGAAATTTACGTGAAAATACAACGCCTAAATATTTTATTTCTTTAAAGTAAAACACGCTATGTGAAACACCGATTTTTGTGTGAAACAAAATGATCAACTGATTTGAAACACATGAACATGATGAAGTGTAATGAAAAAATAATACTTTCCACAAAATTTTACTATAGAAGTCGTTTTAATAACAAAACAATTAAGCAATATCTGCAATTAAGAATTAAGTCCTTTCATGAATATTGATGAAGGAAGTGTGTAAATAGTAGGCCTATATGTAGATACGCATGTCCACGGAAAATCATAAACAACATGGTATGTTGCATTTTCACAACGATTATAAATAAATCAAAAAGTTAATGTGCGTCATAACAGAGTAAATGGTTGATCTGATTACATTAAAAGATAGTATTATTAAGAGTAAGAAAGATGTTTGCCATCCAAGTCAAAAGTGAGTTGTATCTCAAACTACCTACCTCGTTCTCTTGACTCCATGTTTTGTTTATCAATTTAAAAGTAGCGACGGCGTCACGTGATCGATTTATTTAAAAATAGCCATTTCTTTCATGGCAGGATTATAAAGAATTTCATTTAATAGCTTTATAACACATTTAATGTTAATAGTGTTATTTACAGTATTTTCGTAACTTTTTTTGGTAAACAAAATATATAAATTTCAGACCGTATTTAAACTGGTGCAAGTTACAGCGTGTATTACTTTAACGTATTCTGTCACTAAATTATCTTAAAATTTCCTTTATAACATTATCCCTTTCGAAAATACAAGAATTTTTTTTTCAACATTT
The DNA here is from genome assembly GCF_032062105.1 of Saccostrea cuccullata. Lineage (NCBI taxonomy): Eukaryota > Metazoa > Mollusca > Bivalvia > Ostreida > Ostreidae > Saccostrea > Saccostrea cuccullata. Next base: position 40,648 of record NW_026938666.1, on the reverse strand, counting down.
ATGCGCAATTTTCATTGTGAACCATATGTATTAAGTTCTTTTAGTGCATGTTGTAGATCATCAGCTGATTCAGTCATAATTACAGTGTCGTCTGCATAAAAAAGTACGAACGGTTTGAAATACATTTGTAATTCATTCTCAATGGCATTTGTAATACTCTTCAGGCCTACAACATTCTTATTCAATAATAAAATTTTAAGATCATTTTTATAACTTGAAAATAAAAAAGGTGAAAGATTATCTCTCTGCCTTACCCCAACATTACAGCTTTAAAAATCTGTCGACATGTTATTCAATCTTACCATAGATTACACCCCTTTGTACATATTTTGAATATATCGAAAAGGTATTCCACTAATATGTAATTTGGTCCAGAGCCCATATTGCTACATGGTATCAAAGTGACACAAGTGAACTTGTGATGAAATTTATATGAAAAAAAAAACAATTATGAAAAATAAAAGCTTGTATATCTGATAAATAAATCAAGTCAAATCACATAAACAAAAGATGATTTGTTATGCCCTTAACACGAACACATATATACACAAACGTATTGAAAATTCGGAATAGTCCAGAGTAAAACTGTATTTTCTTGTCGACGGAATTTCCAGTGCATCTTATTATCACGTCTGGGATAATCCACGGCTGTTTTAAAACTCAATCCTCACACAACATACGGTATTAACTCAAACTTCAATTTACACATTTACGCAGTTGTCATACGTAAAAGTCGGACACTCTTTGAGAAAAAAAGATTGATATTAATTCCTTAAAAATACTGAGTGAATTTCCTTTTAACTTTCGAAACTTTAGTTGACACCAATTCTATCCTTTTTTTTTTTTTATACTTTTGGCGATCGTTACTGGAAAGTAATACATACTATATTAAGACATTAAGACACAGTTGTGTTCTAAATAAAGACTTATTTAGGTGGAATATTATTGACAGTCTATTATGCACTTGTGGAAAAATAGAAGACGCATATCATTTCCTTTTTTCTTGTGCGAAATACACTGCCTCAAGAAACGCTCTGTTTATTTTTTTTTTTTAAGTATGATTAGGTACGTATTGTAGACACCGTATTCTGTTATGGGGAGATGATTCGATCAGTATTTCTGAAAATAGAAGTTAATTTTGGAATGCTCAATTGTTTATAAAGAGATTTGGTCGTTTTGGAATTCATATATTGAAACTTATTTGTACATACTACATCAAATTAATTTTTTTCATGCATAACATGTAAAAGCAAATAATCATATTGACCTTTGGTTCTTGTGTAAACTAGTTGTTGAACAATACTTTGTGCAATTAATTGCTATAAAGGAGAGGAAGTTCTAAGTTTTAATAACTTGTGTCCAATTAAAGGTACTTAACACAAACAAAAAATGGATGCATGGATTGATAAATATATTTTGATTGATTTTGGTTTGAAATGGCATAAATGAAGAATATGGAGATAACGAACTGTATTCAATATCAAAGTTCATAAAACAATACAAACACGGACCTCCAAAACATCAGAGGTGGGATCAGGTGCCATGGAGAAGGGAGCATCCCCTGCTGACCGGTCACACCCCCCCTGTGCTCCTTGTCTTGATCGGGAAAATCCGTCGTCAACAAAGTGTATAAATAAGGGACTAACATTTACTATGGAAATGTTCGTCAGCATGTGTCTCAGTGATAAATTGTGTTTGCTGACAAGGTCATTGTATCCACCTAAGAATTTTCGAAATGATGACAAAGAGACTGCTGATATTCTTGTTTCATCACCTTGCTTGTCAATAATTAATCTCGTTCAAGAAATTGTTCATACGTAAAGCATGCTCTTGCGTATCGAATCAACTTAGATATAAACACTCCGTATGTAGGTGATGAAGGTATATTGCTGCATAAGTAAGGGAAGTTGACGATAGCAAAGTTAAAGTCATCACGTTTATCATATAGCTTGGTTGTTAGATAAAAATTAACGCCTTTTTCAAGTAAAATATCCAAGTAAGAAACAGATGTGTCAGACACTGTGCTACCTTTTATCTCAAGCTCACCAAGATATATCGAATCGACGTAGGAATGGAAAATACCATTGTTAATTGGCAATACGTCGTCGATATCTCTAAATGTCGAGTTGAAGGCCACAACCATAGTTTTCTTCTTTTTACGCATATGATTATGCACAAATTCTGCTTCATATGAATATAAAAATACGAGGGGTAATCAAGAAATCCGTGCACTGGCGCCATAAAATTAAAACCACTTCAGATACGTTAATGAATTTTGAAATATTGAGTTAGCATCATCTCTTATACTTAGAGAAAAAGCGACAAATCATAATTTCTATTTTTTAATAAATTAGCAATGTTTTTGTAAGCAATTGTATGTCCAGGCGGCGATTTCGAATATGACGTTTTCTCTACCTGAGTTTAACCGAGAAAAAAAAACTTTTTTGATATGAGCACTTGACATCCAAAAATATCATTAATTGGGGTAGGTGATGGGACACAATTGTTTCACGAAATTTGCCATTTTTACGTCTTTGTATGTTATCGTATATTTTATAAGTTGTGTACAAATAAATAAGGGCTTGAAAATGACGTCAAAAGGGGGGAGGAGTTTCTTTTTCCAACATTTTGTAAAGTTTTGCCCCTTAAAATACTGGTATAGACATATGGAATGTTTAAACTAGTAACAGAGAAATAAAATGGATCCAGCGTACTTGTATTTATATGACAAAAGAGATTCAGAGAGGTGAGAAATGCACAGTTAATGACGATTTGAAGTTATGGTGTGAAAAGTCAACCACGTTGATCATGTTTGGTTGATGTTGAACTCCAACAATCAAAGTACGCTGGTATAATCAAGCGATGATCTTCCCTATGCATAGATTCGTTTAAATTTATATGCTTTGAAATAAGCTGTTCATGCCATTGTTGTACCATATAAACAAGATAGGTTTTAGTTTTTACTTAAATCCAGGGAACCTACTCCAGGGATTATAAAAAAAACCGCTACCCTCAGCTATCTTGCACAAATGCCTGGTAAGGTACCGTCATTATGTTAAGAAAATCATTTTCTTAATTTTTTTTTTGGTAATGATAGTTTTAAAAACGTTTTTTTTCATTTTGTTTGCCTATATATTATACCCCCCAAAAACCTTGATTGACCAAGCTTAAGTTTTAAAGCATCATTGAAGGAGTCTATTTCTTAAATTTGATATATCTATAGGCACCTTTTTAGTGGAACGAAGAGTTATCTTTCCTGATAATTTTAAGCGTTATTGCTCTTGAGTGAAACTCTCCTGTGTATTTGGTAGTTGATTATATCAACGAGTCTATGTCAGTGGGCCAAGACAGGAAGTGCAACTGACAAACAGCAGCCAAGGAAAATGAGCATTGCGAATAAGGAAATTGTTCGCCATTAATTTTACTATAAAGAAATTATAATTCTTGACAAAACCCCACAATCACTCTGTATTCAATTTTAGTCTGTCATTTTAATTTCCTCTTAAGCATCTTTTACCTTAATAATCATACCGATTCCGATATGTATTCATACATTGTGCATGTATTCTAATTTTAAGACGGGAAATTCCCTCCTAACAAAGCGTCTGCAGTATGATGAGATAAGATGATGGTATTCTGGTGCTTATTTAACAAAACGAAAAAAAAGTTTTGCTACAGTATATTTAGACAATAAAACAATGAGCTTAGTAATCAGATGTACTATAAAATTTAAAATCAAAAAAAGTTAAAAAATACAGAGAACAAAACTTCAGGTCTAGCCTAGCTGTTTTGTTTACGAATACATGTGTATGTGTGCACCTGACTCACGTTGATTGATAACTCAGCGGGCATTGTGTGCTTGCGAATCTGTAATATATGTAAAGCTTTAGATAAGATCTCCCCACTGCTGCAGAAGTGACTGTATGGGTTAATATAACTTCTTGCTGTTTACGTTTGTGTCCGGAATGATAGTGAATGAAAGTATACATTACATAGAATGATTTTCATATGCGTAATATATGAAGCTTGCTAATTTCTTTTGTTTATGGAAAGTTGTACATTCACAGTATAGTGAAAGTCAATTTGCGTGATAAGATGACTGTTTGACTAAGCAAGATAAAGAGTGGAAACAGATTATTGCAAATTGTTGGCACATTGAGTATTTTAAGGACGTGTTTGGATGTTGGGGTATCCAATTTCCCTCTAACACAGATCTGTGTACTACTAGTGCATAAACATTTTATGGAAAAAAAGACCAAATACACACGTATATTATGCTTTGTGGTTTAACAAATATCTCGCTGCAATTTTAATTGGATTTCACGGAAATCGGTCACAGAAATATAAAATTTTAAATTTAAAAATGAATTATACCAGGCAAAAAGGCATAATTAATGTGTCATAATCGAACGAGTTCTATTAATTATGAAATACACCAATCTGTTACGTCACATACTACATGAACTATACTTATATTCACATTTTTGAACATCATTGAACTTATTTTATTGTATGTACATGAAATTTTGGGGCTTTAGCTATATCATATATCTAATAAAAAATATTAAAAAGCAACCTAGCCTTTAAACTTTTTTTCAGAATTTACTCCTGCTCAATCTGTGAAAAAAAGTCCACTGATTTTTTACAAATTCAATACCTGGTGTGTATAAATCTGCAACTAGTTTTGCTGTACTAAATGTGATTTCTGAATTGAATAGATTAACCATACACTTAGACATTATACTATCGATGATAAATTGTTGGTATGGGCTTGATTATTTTGGTCAGTCTTTTCCTATTTTACAAGATGAACATTCTGAACCTAAATCTATAATTGTGAAATATCTTCAAAGTAAAGCTTCATTAATTTTTTTATCACCAATTTAGCTTGTATTTGTGATTTTACTACAATTAAATTTCATTATATCGAGAAACGCTGTCCACTTTATTCGTGAACTGATTGTGGTGACGTAATCGTTTGATGATATTTTCATCAAGTTACTGTAAACACATTACATTTGGTGGTGTATTCATTTTAGCGCTTTTGGCGGAAAGATACTTCCGCTAATTCAAATACATCGCTAAATGTCTTTAACATTGATACATGAATAAGAACATCAAGAAATGCGCTAAATCAAATCTACGCTAACTTGTTTAAAAATCATTTTCCGCTAAATATCATATACGCCAAATATAATACATTTACAATAAGTCAACATTTATCCATATTAGTATTTTCCCATACCCATATTACAATAATTCCATTTTCCCCACTGGGTCCATTATTCATTTTCTCTCAAATTTGTCTTGAACGTTATTTTCATCTTAAAACATATTTTTATCTTAGATACTGAATAAACAAGTTCCATACCTTCATCTCAGATAAGGACGAAATCCGTGAGGAAAACGGTTAATCTAATAAGATTTTACATAACCTTCAAGTTATATCTTACCTGAGCCGAAGGCTCCAGTGAGCTTTTCTAATAAAAGTTTGTCCGTCGTGGTTGTCGTTGTAAACTTTTCACATTTTCATCTTCTTCTCAAGAACCACTGGGCCAATTTCAACCAAACTTACCACAAAGCATTCTAAAAGGGAAAAGAGAATTCAAGTTTGTTCATATGAGGGGCCACGCCCCATTCCAAGGGGAGATAATTGTGAATTAGTGAAAAAATATTGCATTTTTAAAAAATCTTCTTCTCAACAACCACTGGGCCAGGAAATATGAAACCTATGTGGAATCATTCTCAAGTAGTGCAGATTTATGTTTGTTCAAACCCCCGGGAGTGGGGTGGGGCCACGATAAATGATCAAAGTCTTACATAGGAATATATAGGACAAATCTTTAAAAATCTTCTTCTCAAGAACCATTGGGACAGGAAAGACAAAACTCATGTTTAATCATCCTCAGGTGGTGAACATTCAAGTTTGTTTAAATCATGACCTTCGAGGTTAGGGTGGGGCCACAATAGCCGACCCTCAGTGAACTTTTAAATTCTATCTGATTTGTGCTTTTTCTTAGTCGATGTGCTAAGGTGAGCGATGTGGCCCCTGGGCCTCTTGTTTTCAAATTACTGTAGATCACTAAATTTTCGCGACACCTTATTTTCGCGAGATAGTCATTTCATGAAACTATTAATTAGCACGCGAAAAAAATTTCACGAATTGTGGTTATTGTTCTATAAAATTGCAAAGAGTACTTGTATAAAAAGAAATTTTTGCGATCACGCTGTCTTTTAGTGACCCCCCAAAAAATTCTCGTGAATAAAAAGTGATTTACCGTAGAACAATCCATACCACTGTGACTCTGTAGGATCACGAAATCCTCTTATGCATTTGCTTCTTACATACTTCAACCAAGAAGCAATAATATAATTATAATTTGAAAAGTGGGCAAGGTTACATACATCGAATTCGGGTTTGAATTCCATCGAAGGACTTGGACACCGGTCCTTCGGATGAGACCGTATTAACTAAGGTTCCGGGTCGCAGTAGGTGATGGCTCGAAAAAAGATCCCTCTCTGCTCAATGGCTGCCGGGTATAGGTAAAAAATAGAGCTCTCCACTGGCAAGTGGTGGTATCTCTATATGAGTAAAAAATTCTCGAGAGGGACGTTTAACAATATGCAATCCATCAATCATACATCGAATTAATTTAATAATCAACTCCCATCATTACTTTCAGTACTTTGATTTGAATTTACTACCTGCGTTGAGCCAACGTGGAGCGGTCCCGCCGCATTAATGTTTTGTTCAGTATACCTCTGCTACTTTGTTCTATCTATGGCCTCACAAAATGTAAGTTGTTTAGTCATGTGTTCATATATGTTGCCGTAGCATTTTTCAGCTGGCATTGTTATTCAAGATGGGGTGAAAATAACCCTGTTTACAGTATTGAACAGTTTTTTGTCTCTGGGTGGATTATACTAAATAGGTACTGATTGCTGATTAGTTAATCTTTAAACGTTTAAAAAATGAAATCAGGTTTTACCGGATTTCTCACTCATCATTGGGAGAATCTGATGCAGACTCTGTACCAGATGGGAAAATGAAAGAAAAAAGTGATTAGTCGTCTCTCTTATACACATAAAATTGGGTCATCCACCCCCTCCAATAAGTTTCAAATAGTTTAGGCCATCTTTAAGAAATGTTTGTAGAATTGCCCTCTTGCGACTCAGGTTAAAGTTAATGGGTCGGTAGATAGGAGAAAAAATCTTTTTTCATGAAAAGTTCAACCTATTTGTTGACGGAATAATAACTCCTCCACCAAAGCCATGATTAAAATGTGTTTTTTATAAACAGAAACTCCTACAAGTGAAAATCAATTGATTCTGATTATAAAACAATACATTTTTGCAATAAGTATGCCAAACCTATAAAACTAAACATTGAAGCTTTAAAAAATTTATAACTGAAAGAATTAGAGTAGAAAATTTTACTTTGTTAAAGAATTGTAAATATGATAAATTTGAAACACACTGTCAGAAAATAGTTGAAAAACTTTGAATAAAATTATTCTATAAAGTCTGTGCCCACTCATCTTTCTCTCCCTCTCCTCCAATTTCTCTCTCTCTTTCTAAACTTTCACACTCGTTTTGTTATATCCTCTTATTTTTGCTTATTTCATATTGTCTTACACATTTATTTACATACGAAGGTCATTCAGTAAGCAATGCAAACTACACTATATCAAAATAAAGGTTGAGACATTTGATTTTTTCCTAAAAGTTGAAAAATTCTATCAAAGAGGTCTTAAACACAGAAAACCCAATAAATGCTCCTATTTCCTCGCAAAGAAATTCACTTTTAAAGTAAGTATGGTCACCACACTGAGCAGAAAACTGTTTAAAAATGATCACTGACAGGAAGATAAAAATAACAGCGTAAACTATGTGAAAATTTTGCTTTTTTTACATAAATCGCCGAATAAACTCATATTTAAGATTTAGTTTTTATTTTTATATGTAGAAAAAATATCTTTAACGCTGTATACTTTTCAGATTGATTTAAAAGAAAAATAGAGAGTATAATTATAACAATCAATCTGATCGATTGAAATTTGTGGGGACACCAACAAAAATTAAATATCGATGGTATGCGCCACATAATATCTGCAAACGCTGTATGTACATGGAAAGACTTTGTTAAGATACTAAACAATACTGTCATTTAATCCACACAGCATTTTATAGAATTCTGACAAAGGGAAAAAATATAACAATATATATATTATTCTGATAGGTGCCCTATTTTCTTACAAATGCCTTGAAGAAAACACATGTGAAACAAACCAGCAGTCCGTTAACAAACAAACGGGTTAAAAGAGGATTTGATAAAAGTGCTTGATAAAATATGGGTGAACGTTTTATGGCCAAAAAATAAGATAAATTAAAAAAAATTGTGGAATCAAAGCAGTACTATAATTTTATTAATTAGAAAAGAAGCAAGGACTCCAAACATTTTTTATCTTTGAAATAAACATAACCTTTCGAATTCGGCACCGCTCTCAATTCGCTTTCATTTTTTACTTAAAGTTACTCTAAATTCCCTTGGTCAACACATTATCATCAATTTTGTGACATAAACCAGGCTGTTGTGACGTCTACTACTCTCTGGAGTTTTCATTCGACGAACGAGATATATATTGCAGGAAAATACACTAGGTGTTCCGAAGAGGTGGAATATGATGAAAAGCGTGCCAACGGCCGTGAAATAGTTTTACGACCCGATCACGTGATAACCTAGATTAGAACTAATTAGATAATGCCGTTGTGTAGAATATTTATAATGAGGTATAATAATAATTTTTGTGCATTTAGAGGGTTACATTAGAACATGTACATACATCAAAATAAAGAAATAGCAATGGTAATTTTCGGGTCCGAATGGCACCAAGTAAAGTTACGTACAGATTTCCTGCAACGGTAGTCCAAATTTCGATGACCACACCTAGGTATCATAAATTTTTCCCTGTGACTGACAAAGCAGCTTGGAGAAATAAATGAGATTTTGAAGGAAAAAAAAGTAAATAGCTTTTCCATCGCTCTTATTGGCTATATATCAGCCATTGTGAGATCTTTTTATTACCAAATCACATGAAAACAATCAAAAATTGTACAATTTCAGATATGTAATGGGAAAGGATATTTTTCAGTGTCTTTTGGGCATCCATAATATGTTGTGGTATTCTGTTCATGGATAGAAATATACACTATCAAGTAAGGATTTTAATGTTAAGTTCTTCTGGCAGTGGAGCAATTTAACTGATATCGTATGGAACTAGACCTATTAATATCTGTTTATTTCATTTTTGACCATGTATTTAGGATGTACGTGAATTTAATTGAAATGTAAACATCTACAATAAAACTTTTTCTGAATCAGATTTTTTTTGTGTTTTTTATAGGTTACAGACTGTGAAATCACTAATTTTTGGGGTTAAGTTTTATTTGTTTAAGAGATACGGGGAGACCAATGAATTTATTACCACTATGAAATATATAATTTCCTATTCATTACTAATGATTCTACTACGATTATTGGCTACTTCAAAGAAAAGCTGCGGACATCATTTTCCGATAGACTACGAACGTCATCAAAAGTTATCAGATCAGGAACACGTATAAAACCTGTGCAGTTAAAATGTACATTTGACTTAAGAATAAACTATGTATTTAAACCACATTGAGTGTCGTCTTTTGCAATTTAAATACTGTATATTGCAGAAAGTAGCAGAAAGTAGCTGATGAATGTAGGTTTCTAAAGCCAAGCGGGACTGTTTCCCGAACCTCCCTCCATCATATCTAAACTCCGTGATCTTGGTAATAATGTGGTAAAATAAGAAACTGATTTTGTTTTTGTATATTCAAAAAGATTAATCTTTTTAAGCTACTAACAGTAAAAGGCCAATTTTAATGCAGCAAAAGCTCAAATTATCTGCACTATCATGTAAAATAGTTTGCCTTGCTATTGTTTGAAGACCGACATATTTTCCCGTGTTTACATGCGTGTTACTAACACCACTACTAATGTGTTTGGAATCTTTTATTTTTCGGTGTTCTGCAAATTATAAATATGATTCCGTGATATTTATTTAAAAAAATGTACACACACCCCTCCCTGCATTTGGCTGTGCACGAGTTGAGTATATCGAAATTTAACACGGTGAATTTTCAGAATCTTGGGTTCGCATTTCTTTTAAATTTATGCTATTCTTTTTACAATTGAAAACACTAAAAGGTTGTTTTGTTAAGGTATACACATCGACAAAAACAAGAACTTGAGAAAATACCGTAAATCTGGAAATTTTCACGTCGATATATTTTTGCGAATTGTCTGAACGATGTAGATTAATTTTAACGTTTCAAAATTTTTTGCGAAATGTCAATGGCGCTTAAAATAAAAAAAAACACTTAAGATTTCCATATAAGTTTACGTTTCAAATTAGTTAGCACAGTTAGAATACTACCAATATACTCGCAACGTGGCAAAGAATTGCAGAATTGCTCTGAAGAATACAAAAGGATGATTTGCACTGAAAATAATTTCCAAATTTATTATAACAAACCCTTTTGAGGTTGTGTTTGCCTTTAAACCTAAAATGTAATCCAAATAAAGACGAAAATTCAACTAGGCCTAATTTTCGCAACGTTTATTCTCATATAAAATTTACACGCCATGTTAACATTTGGAACTCTCTGGTAAATACTCCGAGTTCGTTATCGCCTGTATTTATTTATTACATGGTTATCTTTAAAAATAACCGGTCTTCTTTTCTTAGCAACATAATTAAATTGAAACATTCTGCCCCAGTGCCCGTCAAACCAAAGGGCGGTATTTTGAATATAATTAGGGCAATTTACACGCACGGGTAATTAGCTTGTAGTATAAACATATTTCTTAAAATGACCAGTGCTTTCGTCGTTACGAACACCTGTTCACTGAGTTAAAAATAGACACCAGCTTTTGGGTACCTGTAAAGTGCAAAACGAAATAGAAACGAAACGAAACAAACTAAAACGAAACGAAATCTACCGAAACGAAACGAAACCTACCGAAACGAAACGAAATCAAAACAAAACGAAACGAAAACAAAACGAAACTTACCGAAACGAAAGAAAACAAAACTTTCAAAATGTTTTTTTTTTTCAAATCAAGATATATAATTATATATGTGTAAACGCATGTGGATTTTTTCTACTTCATATGAAATTTATATAGTTCAAGCACTTGTTGATAAAAAATTTAAACAACGATGAATTATGCTTCCTAGCTTCTCTAATGATGTATTTACATGTATTAACTGCTTCCAGCTGCAAATATGCTCGAGCATACTATGCATGTATAATTTCAATACGTGCAGTATTTTCTAATTTGTATGTCTTACTATTATGTTCAGCCCTTATTCATATCGATAAAACATATTTATCAAAATTAATGCGTTATATGTAAAGACTCGTTTATGTAAGGGTCAAAATAAAGTTACTGTACTGTTGTATTGCAAATGTCTTGAAAAGGACTTTGGGTTGTTGCTATTCTCAGACTTTTTTGACCTCCTTTATAAGAAGACTTACATATAAAGATATACAAATAAAACATCAAATTTTAAAACTAAAATTTATGAAATTTTTCTTTGTCAAATTATTGTAGACAGCTAAAGATATCATAATTAAAAAAATCAAATTAAATCTGGTGGTTAATTTGTTGACCTCCAGCCTCCTTAAACATAGGATAAAACCTAAGATTTTCGTTCACTTATAACTTCAACCGGAATCTTGTGTATCCTATCTACGTTTACGGTCTTATTTTGGATTGAGAAAACTTCCGAGGAATAATGAGTGGTTTTCTATAAAGAAGCTCGACCAAAGGCATCTAAAACGATTTAATTAACAATAAAAAAGAAGGGAGCATAATTTATCGGTGCTTAAATTTTATATTAATATAAAAGTGTTTGAACTATATAAATTTTATATGAAGTAAAAAAGAGCCACATGCAGTTACACATATATAATTATATACCTTGATTTGAAAAAAAAAAAAAATTAAGTTTTGTTTCGTTTCGTTTCGGTAAGTTTCGTTTTGATTTCGTTTCTATTTTGTTTCGCACTTTAGAGATACCCCCAGCTTCCGGCAAAATTTTTGTTTACATTATGATTTATTTTTAACAAAAATATTTTTGGGAATGCTATGCACGCGCAAATTTGCTAAAAATTTATCTACAGTAAAAATTTCCAGATTTACGGTAGAATTTAAAAAAAAAATGCGTTATTGAATCAAATATTTTTTTCTAATCAAGTTATTTTATTCAAATGAAGAATCTCTCTCACTCTTTTTTTTCTCTTTTTTTTTGTTGAAAAATACGTTCCTCGTGTACATGTGGGTACTTTTACGGCTTGTCTGTATAAACTTGACCAATTTGTACTGGCTCAACGGAGCTAAACCTTAACAAAATTATTATATTTTTCTATTGTTATGTGTAGTATACTATGTAAACTCTATTCTACTTTAGTTACATGTTTAACTATAGTTTACTATGGTTTATATATATAATTATTATTGCATTGAACTTTTATATATTTATTTTGTTATCAGAATATATTCAGATATCACTGTTACCGACTTTCATTCTTGATATATATATATATATATATATATATATATATATATATATATATATATATATATATATATATATATATATATATATATATATATAAGTACGAGGGTTGTCCCAAGAAGTCGCAGAAAATGTTAATAAATTTTTTAACACGTTACCAATATACTAACCAAATTTTGCATAGACATAATACATTCAATATTCTTTCAAATTGTGAATTTTTAAATATATGTCTTTCATTTTTATATTAATCGGACGATTTATTTGAAGGCCGATATGGTCTGTCGGCGCACGAATAAAATTCGGATAAATTTACGCATATAACTTGTACATTTGCTTTTATTTCTTTAATACTATGTAAAAAATTGAACTCAAATTTAAATCAGTGAAACCAGAATCAGATTTTTAATAATATGTCAAATTTTCAGATAGATAGCTTTAGAAAAAAAGGCGATGTCTTGATTGTCAATGTGTTATTGGAATTGAGATTGATGAAAATGACGTTGTCAAACACGTAAACGTAAATATTTTTTGGGATGTTTCATATGCATCAGAGACGGGAAAAAAAGAGTAAAGAAAGGACATTAAAAATTTAATAGAGAAATTGATTTTAAATAGGATGAGATTCAATGATAGTTTTTCATCTATATAGAAAAAATAGTTACTGAATGTAAGAAGTAGACTACTGTTTGTCAAACGCAGACAGTTGGGAACGTTCTGGGCCATGAACATCGTCAAACAAGGTTTATTCTCTGCATGCTGCCTAAAATGTAAGGTGATCTTTCAACTAAATTTTGATTAAAATTTGAATCTGCTTAAAAACAGACAGTACTGAATTGAAATAAGTCCCTTAGTCAAGAGTGGTTTTTCACTTTCAAAAATATTCATTTGGATGTTATTAGACGCACGTGAAGCAGAAAAAGAGATCATAACGTTAAGAGAGACGTAAATTGTGCTTGCTGTCATGCGCCGATGTACACTTATATGGTTTCTTTATTTTTTTTTTTATAAATTTCTTATCAAATGTGGTGTTGTCATGAAACTTGAAATGCATGGTCATAAAATGTTACTTTTTGCTATGACAAGAAAACAAATTTGATTTAGCAAAGAGAAAATAAATTGTGTTCCCTGTCTAATACTTTTTGGGACAACCCTCGTGAGCTTCAGTGAATAGTTTTATAGTAATTCAAATTATCAAAAATTTAACTATAGTTAATAACCATAATGGTTAATTTTATAAGGGGGAGCTCAAATAGGCTTTTCTGATAACATTTTGTATGTAGTCCATCTGTCCGTCTGTCTGTTAGCTTTTTACATGTTTTACATCTTCTCAAGAAGCATTACATATCTGGATTTGCTTTCTTTAAGGTACAATGTGTACACCAAGATTTCAGCTGTAGCACGGCACTCACATTGCTCGGAAGATGACTTAATTAGTGGTTCTTGTACGACGGGGGCGTAACTCAGTCATTAAGAAATACGTTTTAATTAATTTCATTTCAAAGAAGAATGCGAAATGTAACAAACCTGTCTTCTAAATGTTTTAAATTTGTATATCCTTTGTTTTACCAAAGGTTTTATCTTTGATGTTAAGACTTTATTGTTTCTTTTTTGTCCCTACCGCTGTTTTTTAATGGTTTTGAAGAATTCTACTTTTAGATAAGAATACAGCATCATTCATTTAAAACAGATATACACTGTATATATTTCTCTATACCAACCATCCACCATGCAGAGTTGTCATTTCTTCCTCTCTCAGAGATTTCTGCAAAAGACACGCAACAAGAGAAATAATTTAATTACATGTATTACAAATTAATAGTAAGTCATAATTCCTTTTGCTCATCAATATGATATAGGAGTATGTTGCGAATTGATATCTCTCTCTCTTTCTCTGGGTCGAGTCTGTGTGTATTATTCTTTCAGATGTCGATGAACTTATCCATTAATCAATTTTAAGTTAACTTTAAAGAACCACAATGAATCGGTTACTGTTGTAGCAAATTATTATGTAACGATGATTTGTTTATATAACATTGCTCCTCGCGAGCAACGGGTTTTTGTTTACATTGCATTGCTCCTCGTGAGCAATGGGTTTTATGTATAAATATAGGAGCGGTTTTAGACAGTGAGTCAGTCAGTTTTTCATATTCATTACGATCACTTCGGACAATTTTTATTTTGGATTTTTATACTTACTGTGTTTATGTTATTGTGGATTTTAAAATGTGAATAAACCGTAAACTTGATTACTTGTGTATCATTTCAAGAATATTCATTGGAAGAAATGGAAAACACTGAGAGTTATTCCCCTTAGACCGTATCGGAAAAACGTTACAACTGGTGGCAGCGGTGGGATTTAACAATTCCGGTGGGATTTAATAATTCCGGTGTGATATGACGATTCAAATGGATTTCTTATAATGTGGCTATATTCTTGGAGTGATTTCTGTGTAAATTGGATTAATTCGTGAACAGGAATTAAAGCGTGAACACAGTGATTTAAAACGGAATTAAAATTTTAGTGAATTCTGTGAATTTGTGATTAGAAGTGATTCTGTGTGGAAAAAAAAACTCTGGAAATTCCGACTTTCTTTGTGTGCTGATGGATTAAAAAAAAATGTCTCTACCAGGCAACCGGACAAGATACGTTAATATTTACGATGTTGATGAAAGTGGGAACTATATTTTCGTTCGAACGGAGGATGCGTCAAAACGAAAGGAATGTCCGAATTGTTTTGTGATGTTCATAAAAAGTGAAAATATTCATTACATTCGCAAACAAAGTGGAGAAATCAGCAAGTATTACAGATGTTTTGCGTGTGGATGCAGGATTAAAGCGTTTTTGTGATTATTGTGACTTTACGTGATTTAAGTTATTATTGTGTGCGGAAATATATCAAACATGGAACAAACTACGTATTCACCTAGAGATATGGAATTGACTGGAGACGCAAGTGATAGTCCTATAGCCGAAACACCAAGAAGTACAAGGAATATTCCGAGAAGGGAATATGGTTCATCAGCTAGACGGAATTTAATGGTGAATTTTAATGAGGCGGAGAACGTTAATTCGCCTATTCATGCAAGTACTCCAGCGTGTTCAGAGCCGAACCAACAGACCGACTTTAATCCGGAATCAAGTGAAAGCGAAACTTCACAATGGAAAAACTTCATGTGTTGATGGGGCTTGGTATTTCTGACAGGAAGTGTAGGTTTATACCTTTTGTATAAATATTTCCCAGGATATATGCTGCTATGCCTTACACGGGAATTTCTGATGACAGGAACGCTGGCAATCTTGTGCGTTATACTTATTAGTATTATTTGCAAGCTGGCATTTAGAGATGATCTTGTAAGTGGGCGCAACAGAAACACAGAAAGGAATTTAACATCAAGGACCCCTATACCACGACGAACTCCGAGTCTCTAGCCAGGCGTTAACCAGAATGTAATGTCAGGTGTTCAACCCTCCTCATCTAGGGTTCCCAATACAAGGAATACACCAGCGCAACAAATAAATGTGAAAAGAACATTTAAGGGAGATGGCACAGATATTTGGAGTGAATACATACGATATTTTGAGAATATTTTAGAACTAAATGGCTGGGATAATGACAGAAAACGAAAAGTATTTTCCACAGTGTTGCGGGGACAGGCAGAAACATTCTGTTACGGATTATCCGATTCCGAGCGGAGCGACTGGAAACTGTTAACAGAGTCAATGAACCGGAGATTTGGTCACATGGCTATGAAAGAGAGCTACATTACGGAAGCAAAGTTGCGATTTAAGAAGCATGGCGAGACTTACCGAGATTTTGGACAAGCTATCCAAGATTTATACAGACGAGCTTATCCGGAAAGCAGGGAATATGTACAAGAGGCTAGTCTCAAGACTTTCCTTGACAACTGTAGTGAATCAGAGGAGTTTCGTTTAGCTGTTAAGAGAACACGACCAAAGACTATCGATGAAGCGGTTACAGCAGCAATGCAGGAAGAGTGCATTAGACTCACAGAGAACCGGAAACCTAGAGATCAAAGGATCATGAAACCCCCAATTTACCAGGTATGGTCAAATTCTACTAAACCGGAAGTTAAGACGGATATGCCAGATCCACAGGATACAGTCCAGAGACGGTACTATAACAACAATAATAATGGGACGACAGGGATGAATTATCAAGCGAGGGACAAGAAATTGTGCTATCATTGTAACTCAAGTCAACACTTAATCCGAGATTGCCCAAAGAAAGCAACTTCAAAGAAAATGCAAAACACAGGTGCGACTTTCCAAAAGAGGAAGCATCAGGAAACACCCGAGCAGCAGTTAAACGACATTCGACCGAGGCAGTAGGCCGTGTGTCGGTCACAATGCACCACAGGCCTAATACATTGGATTTGCAACATTCCGTTTCAGAGAACAGGGAGACCAGAAATGAAGCTAAATTGCTTGAGAAGCTTTCTGTAGTAAACTCCGAGGAAGGAGAATCTCCAGTTCTTAATAAGGAAGCGGATGTAAATGATGCAACGCACATCGGTGTGAACTCCAAGCAGGGCGAAGTCCATAGATACCAGGAATTTAAGGTTAAAGGATCCTGTGACATGAGGATCAATGGATGGGTAGAAGGGACTCCCCTTGAATGGAAAATCGATACAGGTGCGGTTAATACCTTTATTACGGAAGATACATTTTACAATATCTTACCGGAAGTTAGACCTGTGCTGGAACGCGTGCATAAGAAATTTCACATAGCTGATGGAAATGAATTACAGATTCTAGGGACTGCAAAGATGATTTTAAGTTTTGGAGAAAAGACATTTTATTTCGTGTTTTTGTCGGAGGAGTTAAGTGCAATCTCCTGGGACAGGATTTCATGAGACAATTTAAGTGCAACTGGGATTATAGTGAAAATTCGTTGATGTTAAATTTTGATTTGTACAATCAAGGAGGAGAATTCAGTCATAGAACTTTGCGGGTTTTGTCCATAGAGGATTGTGTTATACCCGGGCGACATGAAGCTTTGATTAAAACTAGGATACGATGCATGGAAAATCTTGGTGATGGAATCTTATTGCCGATTAAGCAGTTCATGCATGTTTATGGATTAATGATTGCGCATGCTCTTGTAAACGCTGACTTAAAAGGAAGTGTTTGTGCGTGTATGTAATCCGAGTGATAGCGATGTTTTGGTGAAAGAGGACACAGATGTAGCACTGTTTTCACCTGTGAATTATGTTAGTGAACATATTCATGAACAAGGAGTATTTGATGTAGATTTTAAAAGGAAATCTGAGGATTTGCCTGAACATCTAAAGAAGCTGTATTCAGACGGATGTGAACATTTAACAGACGAAGAAAGTATTACTTTCAAGGAATTTTTAATGGAATTCAAAGGAGCATTTGCTGACCCGAACCAACCCATGGAGCGTGCTAATTTTGGAGAGCATTGCATTAAATTGAAATATGAATCGCCGTTTAAGGAACCACCAAGGCGAGTCCCTATATTTTAAAGGGAAATACTGGACACGGAGGTTCGGAATTTAGAGAAGCATGGACTTATAGAGGAGTCTATTAGCCCTTGGTCATCACCCCTTGTACTGGTGCAGAAAAAGGACAAAAGCTGGAGAGTGTGCGTAGACTATAGGAAACTCAATGCTCAAACAATTAAGGATGCTTATCCCATTCCAAGGATTGCCGATAATTTAGATTCATTGGCGGGATCTAAATGGTTTACTTCATTGGATTTAAACATGGCATATCATCAGATTCCAATGTCGGAGAGTGACAAGGAAAAGACTGCTTTTGCAACACCACGTGGAGGATTGTACCAGTACCGAGTTATACCTTTTGGACTATGTAACGCGCCTGCCACTTTTCAGCGTGTTATTGAGAGAGCATTACACGGACTACAGTGGCATATAACAGTACTTTACTTGGACGATATAATTGTGACTGGTCGAGATTTCTCAGATCATCTGAAAAACTTACGACAAGTGCTCGATCGACTACGGCAAGCAAACTTGAAGCTTAAAGCGAAAAAGTGCAAAATTCTTTCAAAAGGAAGTGATATTCCTCGGACATATTGTGTCAGAAAACGGTGTTAAAACTGACCCGGCGAAAACTAGAGCTGTCGAGGAATGGAAATCACCAGAGAATGTATCTGAATTAAGGAGTTTCTTAGGACTTGTGTCTTATTACAGGAAATTCATCAAAAACTTTGCCGAAATAGCAAAATGTTTACATGCACTTACAAGTAAAAATTCTAAATGGGAATGGACGAATGAATGTGAAAATGCATTTCAAATGCTGAAATCAAAACTAGTGACTGCTCCCATACTAGGATATCCAGATACGGATGGAGGTGTATTTATTCTAGACACTGATGCTAGCAACAACGCTATTGGAGCTGTTCTGTCACAAATTCAAGATGACAAGGAAATAGTTATTGAATATGCTAGCCGAACTTTGAATAGTGCAGAGAGAAATTACTGCGTTACTAGGAAAGAAATGCTAGCGCTTGTGTATTTTATAAAGCATTTCAAACATTATTTGCTCGGGAGGGAGTTCATTCTTAGAACTGACCACGGATCATTAGTTTGGCTGCACAAATTTCGGGAGCCAGATGGACAAGTAGCGAGATGGCTTCAACAACTGGGACCATACGTATTTCGCATTGTGCATAGACCAGGCAAACGACATGGGAATGCTGACGCACTATCCAGAATCAGTGACAGTTTAATCTGTAAACAATGCAAGCGCGACGTTCACGAAGAATCGACAGAGGAAACTTTCACTCATGTCGACGAATTAAGAAAACTATGTGAATCCCCGGATTGCTACAAACAGAACACAGAAGTTTTAGATATCGGATGTTTGTTATATCCCGGAAGTTATCCGAATCCGGATGCGTGTCAAGTAGAATCAACAAATGAAAACAGTAAAACGGCTAAGCGTAAGAAAGTCAAAAACAGACCCCCTCCAGCGAGGCAACGGAAACAACCAACAGAGTCTCTTACAGTTGAAAATATACGTAAGCACCAACACGAAGATCATGAGATGTCTGAACTACTGCGCTTAAAGGAAAAATTGGATTCTGTGAAACCTGCGATAAGTTCTATTTCTCATACCAGTTTTGAGTTCAAATTCTGGTATTCTAGGTGGGAAATGTTAACAGTTGATCGTGGTTTACTATGTTACCGGTGGATAGAAAAAGACAGTGAAACACTTAAAATATGTATTCCCAGGACTTTACGTGACAGTGTAATGTGGTATTTACATGATTCAAAAACTGCCGGACACATGGGAATTAGGAGGACTGTTTCAAAGTTAATGAATAGTCAGTACTACTGGCCGCAGCTGAAGCGATATGCTCAAGGTTATGTATCGTCATGCGATATTTGTGAAGAAAGGAAAAATCCAACAAGGAAGAAGCGATCTTACATGAAGACGTATTTAAGTGGTGACAGGTTCCAGAGAATTGCCGCAGATATTGCAGGACCATTTCCGAAGTCAGAAAATGGATACTTGTACATATTAGTCGTCGCTGATTATTTTACTAAATTTTGTGAAATTTATCCCTTACGTGATATGGAAGCTGAAACTGTGGCAGAAACATTATTCAAAGGTTGGATTAAACGATACGGATGTCCGTTAGAAATACATTCCGATCAAGGTAGACAGTTTGAAAGTCAACTATTTCAAGAAATGTGCAGATTCCTTCAGATCAACAAAACACGGACAACTGCTTACCATCCGCAGTCCGACGGGATGGTAGAGCGATTAAACCGAACTATAAAGGAAATGTTATCGAAATACATTTCAGCTCATCAGACAGACTGGGACAAGTACATAGACGGGATCGTTCTGGCCTATAATAGTACACCCCATGAAACAACGACTATATCTCCGTATAGAATGATGTTCGGTACAGAGCCCTCACTACCCTTAGATGTTATGACTACGGAATTAACCGAAGAAGAACCAGTTCGGAAAAATGATTCGGAATATGTGAGAAACTTGGAAAGTGAACTATATTTTGTGCACAATCTTGCGAGAGAAGTTACAGGAAAATTATCGCAAAGACAAAAACATTATTATGACAGAAATGTTCGTAATGTGAATTATGACATTGGAGATAAAGTGAGGCGAAATCAACGCCAAATTATTACAGGGACGAAAGCAAAACTAGCAAGGAACTGGACAGGGCCATTGTTTATTGTGAAAAGACTGAGCGATACGCTTTACCAAATTCAACATTCCAAAAACTCAAAGCCTGTGATAGTGCACGCCGACAATATCAAACCATACAGAGGGAATAAACATTCGCGCCCAGCTCCTGAATCCGAATATACAACTGGCGAGACAGCAGGTGCCCCGCGACGTCGCGTGCCAGCTGCGAGAGAGAGACCGATGACCAAACGATTGAAGTTACCGCCAGAGCCGCGACCCGAGACTGTCACAGCGGAACAGTCACATGCCGACAGCCAATCAGACGCCGTCATTAGAACAACACGACTTGGGAGAGTTATAAAAAGACCACTTCCGTACCAGACTGACCATTCTCCAGATGATTTGTGAATATTGTGGGTGTGTGTTTTCGACAAATAGTAACTTGTACCAGCATCAACGCGAACAACATAGAAGTGATTTGAATGTTATTGAATGTGAATATTGCCAAAAACTCTTTACTAGAAAATCAAATCTTAAAAACGTCCATAAGTTAGACCAGGACTTCGTCAATGAGGCCTTAAATACCCCGCGGAAGAAGATTCAACGACACAGTTTCATGGAGACCCGAAAACCGGTGTACGTTATGAGTGACTTTTATGAGGATATTTCCTCCGACGAGGAAGAGATGCATTACCATGAGACGGTGCAGCCACTCGTTACAGACTCTTATCAGGACTTGCACAGGACTTGCACATAATCTCAGTGAATTCGGAAGACTTGCCGGAAATAAATGACACTTTTATTAGTGAAATTCTGGGCGACATAGAAGAGGAAGAAACGTGTGCGCGACCAACAGAAGAATCTCTCGAGTCACCAGACGTGAGCGAAGCCGCGAACTCGTCATCAGAGGACAGTGATATGTATGACATGGACGATAACAACAATCGCGTAAGTGTCGAGATGTCAACCATATGCCTTGTGATGAAGAAGACGATTCGGACTAATCCTGACGGTTCCGAGGAGATTAATCGCGAATCGCAAATTATCTACTCAGAGAACGTAAATCCAGAGGAAGTAGACTTTCGTGATCTTGCCGAGGAGATTCTGGATGAGGTTCCGCGACACCTAGCGCCGAGTGCCCGTGTGCGGATAGTAAAGGGAGATTTGTCCTTGTGAACCGTGTAACAAACTAAAGGCTATACTGAAAAGTTGTGAACTCTAACAAAAGACTTGTGATCTATTAACAAGCTTTTATGTATATAATTTTTAATTATTTATATCTTTGATTTTTATTATGTTTTAATGTCATGTTTGTAAATATTTTTTTGTGCTTTGTTTGTCCGAAGGTGATTTATTGTTTACGTAGACTAAGTTTGCTATGTGTAAGTTAATATGTTTACTGTTTCAACAAAATGATTTTATTATGGACTGTGTAGTAAAAATTTACTGATTTGGAGAAAATAATTGTTTATATAGATAACGTTTAATTGTTTATGTATTTACTTTAAATTTTACCATCATGTTTAACTTCAAGAAATTAATTTTTAATTGTCTATTTATAATCATTTTGAACGGAGTCAAAAACTTAAGTGGGGGGGGAGTTGTAGCGAATTATTATGTAACGATGATTTGTTTATATAACATTGCTCCTCGCGAGCAATGGGTTTTTGTTTACATTGCATTGCTCCTCGTGAGCAATGGGTTTTATGTATAAATATAGGAGCGATTTTAGACAGTGAGTCAGTCAGTTTTTCATATTCATTACGATCACTTCGGACAATTTTTATTTTGGATTTTTATACTTACTGTGTTTATGTTATTGTGGATTTTAAAATGTGAATAAACCGTAAACTTGATTACTTGTGTATCATTTCAAGAATATTCATTGGAAGAAATGGAAAACACTGAGAGTTATTCCCCTTAGACCGTATCGGAAAAACGTTACACTGTCAATACCGACGAAGTCATAATTCAAGTAACGATTTTCTATCCATTGAGAGTACAGATTAATTATTTTCAGAATCATCATTGACATATTTATTCAAAATTTGCCCAGCTCCCTGCCCTTCTTATTTAGTATAAAAGAGAAAGGAAACCTTATTTTCTTATTATTTCAAAATTCTAACATGTAGACTAAACACGTTCTCGATGATGGTTCTTGCTTTCCGGATACAGCTGAGTCACTGACGATGGTTTTTTTAAAACTTTTATTTTATTATTTTCGAAATTCTAACATGTAGATTAAACTCATTCCTCTAAGATGGTTTCTGCTGTCTGAATACAGCTGTGTCAATGACGATTATTTTGCTATCCGGATACAGCTGAGGTTGCAGCTGCAGCTCCTAGGAGTGCTAGTAATCCGATACCTCCCCCAACAGCTAAAACCACGCCCCCTAGTCGGTTTCTCCTTGTGGTCGTCATTGATGTAGGAGTAGTTGTTGTTACTAAAAAATATTTAAGAAAACAATCATCTAATTGTATCTTGTATTATGGAATTGAAAAATCCATAGGCAGATAATAATAAAATTATTGGGGTTTTCTCATTTTTTTGGGGGTGGGGTGGGGGGGGGGCAATAGTATTACATATATTTTCGAAAAATAAAACTGGTATCATTCTGTCTACCTGTCTGTCCGTCTGTGTATGTAGGTGTGTTAATTACACCTTTATTTCTGTACAATATTTAATGCAGGACACCTGGCGTATAATTTGACCTTACCTTGACATTGGCTACCCTCAGCACCTGGTGGACAGTCACACACTTTCTGTCCCCCCTTTTCAACACATGTTCCTCCATTGCAGTCACTGTCCCTATCACAGAGATCTTGGAATACAAAAAAATTATTACTTAAAATAAGCCTATATCCTTCTTAGAATGCCTTTTTTAAAATTCTTACCTTCAGTCACTGAATAACTGTATACCAAGCATGATGTATGTAGGTACATGTATAAAATGTACATATACTAAAGAGGGAAAGGCACAACAAAATATATATTCTTATTTCCAGACATAGCTAGAAGGCCTTTACAACTACTTACATGACTACTTGATGCTCATTATTTTTACATTTTAATATCATTTATCTTGGCGTTAACAATTTTGATTTTGTATTGTGTATGCTTAACTTCTTTTTATGCTAAAATCTGAACATGGTCTCGTTGAAATCCTTTTTTCTGAATTGGCTTTTGATACAACTTTAAGATATGTATTTCGTTTGTTATTAAGATTGTATTACGAGTACAGATTATTTCTCTTTTTTTTTATTAAAGGACAAGTGCACTTAAGCAATGCTAAATGGACCCTTTTTATGTGCCATTTTACTTAAGAATATATTACCAAACCGTTCTCTTTTGGAAAGAGATACTAGTGGGTATTTCTAATGAAAAAGCACGTTAAGCATCACCTAAATCAGCATGGATTTGAAACAATTGAATATTTTTAAATGCCTATAGATACCCTAAATCCGGAAAAGTTGTACCGAACCTTCTTTTAGTTTCGTTTATGTAAATCAAGGCGAAAAGATATTTAAATCGACACTTGAACAATCTGATGGTGGATCATAGTCGGGCGCGTTTGTGGAATGTAACTTTTTGTTTTAAATCTGTTTTTTTAAAAAAAATGAATGAAGTTGTAGCCATAATAATCAAACTAAGATATTGGTACTCTTGCATTTGAAAAAATATATACAATAAAAGTTTCATTGAATTTGAAATCTAAAGGGAGTGTTACGGTGGCTTTCAATATCTGTTTCATTGTCTTGCATTAATGTTAAAAATGTTTGACACTTCTATTAATGGCACTAAACTCTCTTTACCCTCCCGTGTAAAATAAATACATACAAATATTTCTAAGCGGCGCGACTTTGACTAAATAATACAAAACCTGCCGATGTTTTACAGTGAGCACCTTTGAGGAATGTTTACCTTGGGTAGAACTCACCTGACTATAAGAATTTTAAATAATATATTCCACACTTGGGTTCAACATTGGGTCATACAGGTAAATACCTCTCACTTGCTATAGGAAAACATTGTACTTTTTGTATATTTTTTATATTTTAAGTACCATCCTAATCGTGTACAAATTTCCTACTTTCACACAAGTTTAATAAATGTATTATGCTCTTTTCTCATTCGCACAAGTTTGTATAAATTAGGCTCATAGTAAACAAAAGCTTTGAAATGAATGACCGTTCTCGATTTACTATAGAAAATTACAAATGTCGGCTGACCCCTGTCGCATTCTATGGTTTTGTTTTTTTGTATATTCGTGAATTTCAGCGGTAAAATATGTTGGATCGTACGGTTTAGATATCAATTAATGACTTGGGATGAAAAAATTGCCTAATTTGATTGTTTATTTTTTCAATTTTACCGGGGCCCATAAGTGCATTCGTTTTTTACCTAATATTATTAAGCAAATGC
Source organism: Saccostrea cuccullata (assembly GCF_032062105.1). Classification (NCBI taxonomy): domain Eukaryota; kingdom Metazoa; phylum Mollusca; class Bivalvia; order Ostreida; family Ostreidae; genus Saccostrea; species Saccostrea cuccullata. The sequence goes on along the minus strand of NW_026938666.1, from coordinate 15,441 downwards.
ATTTAACGAGGTTCGCACCTCAGCTGTTCAGCATATTTTGTGTTGACATAAACATGTTAAATTAAAAGAAAAAAAATCTATATAATGTTTTAGTTTGCAAGAAATTTAGATTCAATGATGCTAATTGACTATATTCAATTAAAACCTCATGATTGAATTCCATACCGAAAACATTTACTGAGGAACTATATTTTTTGGCGGAAAGTCTTTAAGAAGAGAAAGGTCATTTTTAAATATATACATAGTGTATTAGTTTGCAAGAAAAGATTCTATAATGCTAATTAAACTATGTTCAATTTAAACCTCATGATTGAATTCCATATACCGAAAACATTTAGTGATGAACTGTATTTTATGACGGAAGGTCTTTTAGAAGAAAAAGATCATTTTCTCCTCTTTCAAAGAACCTATTCAGTATTTGATAAAATTCTTATTTTTACATGCAGCCTACACACAGAGTAATTTGATGAGTAAATTGTTCTTTGCTGGTCCAAAATTATATATTAAATTTATTGTTATGCATTCTATTATCATCTTTTGGCAAATATTTCAAATATATCGTGAAAGTCCTTGAAAACAAATTGGACAAAATAATTTTAAAATTAACACTTTTTGTAATGTCTAAAAATTAACATCACTGACCCCCACTGAATGTATAAGACAATTTTAACCATTCTGTTTAATTTCAGTAAAATTTTATTATTTATAAACGATTTTATTGCTTGCTTAACACGAGGAAAAAAGAAATTTTGAGCGCAAAAAGCCAAATTCTTGATTATGCAAAGTAATTTAAAACTATTTTTGTTGTCACAATTTTCAATGTGACTATTTAAGGTAAAAATGACTGTGTTTGATCATATAATTCATTAGGATAGAAAATGTTAAAGGAAAACTTTTAAAATGTGTTAGTTGTAATTTAAGTGCAAAAAAGGTTAATTTAATTGCTCTGCAGTGATAAAAGAAAGGCACTGACCCCTAGTTTTTGTTTTGATTTTTTATTAAGCTCTGTACGAAGATTCTAAAAATATACTTGACAAAAAAATCCTCAATACTTTTGATGAAAGGAACCAACCTCCTTAAGAAACGAAATTAGAATTTATCATAATATATCAGTAAATAAAATTTAACCGACCTACAAAAATAAATAATAATTGATGATAATGATAATAATAATAATAAAAATAATAAAATCCACTCGCCAAATCCTTGTAGATTACTGATTGATTTGGAGGTAACGAATACTAATGAGATATCCTTGCTATACGAATTTTACAACGTCAATAAAACAATGCATTGACACACAAGATCAGTAGGACAGGGGTGGGTAGGGCACGTTTTCAAGCATAAGTATTTTGCTAAAGTATATTTACCTTAAGATTCTGGAACCCCCTCCCCCCCCCCTTGCTTCTTGTTATTGTTAAGTGGAGCACTCAGACATTGCAGGATTTAGAGAATTAGATGGGTTTTTATTTTTTGGTTTGTCAGATGATTTTGTAAAGTTGCCCTCATCCCACTAATTTTAAGCTTGTCAGCTTTTTATGAAAACCATTGCTACAGGGCTCGTAATCATGGTTCCATTTGCTTTCCTGTGAAACATAGGGCCCCGGCAACAGTCTTCAATCGCACTCTGTTGTGAGCAGCCTTTTTTAATTATTCCCAGCTGTTGTAAAAGGCTTGTGCACTAAACATAACAATTAACAAATAACTTTGAAAAACTTGTACATTAAGTGTATATGGGAGTAAAAGGGATGTAACAACCAACATATGAATTATTATCAGAATAACCAACAAATTAAATAACATCAGAATAACCAACATATGAAATAATATCAGAATAATCAACATATGAAATAATATCAGAATATTAGACTAGACACCCAAACAATGTCCGTTCCTTCTTTTTTGCCAGTCTAATCATCAAATCTGCGCAAGAGATTGTGAAATAGATCCTTAAAAAGAATTTATCAGCAATTTTTGATGCATTGATTGTATGTCTTTTGTGAATTTGTAATTAATAAAATTATTTCCTTTGGTCTCAATGATTATACATACACTGATTAACGTGATATTATCAACTTTATGGTTTGAAAGAGCTTAATGAGGCTAAAAAACACACATCTTTTTACTTTATTTTATTTTATCGGGTACCCGTATACTCGATTGGAAAAACGTCCGAGTACCCAATTGTCAAACATTTACCGATATGACATCCAATTTGATTATCAAAATAATGTCAAAATTTGAATCAGTACATTCATTTTCAACATGCTTGGTTTCAAAATATATTTACCGTTGCATCTTATTCCAAAAAAGCCCTCTTCACAGACGCAGGTGGGGAATTCAAAAACGGTAGAAATAACTTCACATTGTCCACGTGGACCACATACGTCTTCTGTGCTTCTTAGGAAACAGGCACCCACTATAAGAAAATGTTATTCACAGAATTAACACATGTCAACAAATTTAAAAAAAATTGACTTACCTACTTGAATATGAGCTACTAAAGATAAAAAGGTGTAATCGCTAAGCTAAGCCACTTAAAACAAAGCAAAGTAAATATAGCGATATACATAACCAAAAATATTTACTTAAAGATATATTCGTTGCAAATCAGAAAAAGTTCATTATCAGCGGCAGGAGCGACCGATCTATTTCCAGTTGTGTTAATTTGTACAGAGAATTGAGGCGTAATTTTTCATTGCTTGGATGAAATAAATCTGTATTGATAACAAACAGAGAAATCATGATTGAAAGTTTTTAAAAGTCGGATTATAATTTCTCTTCATGTAAATTATTGGTTTTCAATATGTTTTTTTTATTTCCATTCAGCAGTGTTCAGATAATCATTATTATTGTGATAATAAAACCATGAACTAATCCCTAGGTGGGTGTTCCTCAGAAATTAAACCAGAACGAATTGTTTTTCCAGACATAAATTACATTGCAAATTGTAAACGCTTTTAAGAAGAAGTGAATATTAATTACAGCTAGACTTAAATGACAAATGCATCTTTTTCACACTTAAGATATATTTTGATAAAACATAAGCATTATCACATGACAAAATCACCAGGTAAAATTTTTTTGACTTCACATATATTTTGATAGAAGATCAACATTTTGATATGACAGAGATCAAAAATATAGTCCTTAAATCTTTCTACTTTTTCATTTGAACGGTGAGTGAACACTGGACGAACGTTGAGTGAACGATGTGTGAACGCTGAACGCAATTTGGTGAACGATGTGTGAATTGCGAACGGTGAGCGAATGCAGAAAGCGAACGGAGCTCGAACGCAAAGTGAACAGTGAACGCAAGATGAACGATAGCCTTGTCCCCTATCTCATCCTAGCTCGCCAAGGCAAGACATAGCTTGAAGGCCTTTACAACTACGCGGAGTATACGAAGCATAAAAACTCGATGCATGCACTTGAAGGTTTTAATCACACGATTTTTTATCGCATTAAAACTTTGCAATTAATGCTGAACTCTGAAGAATAAAAGAATTTTTTGTCGAAAATGAATATGCTTATTGTTATACAAGTCTGAACGATTTCCAAATAAGAAAGTCAAGAGCGATAACCGAGATTTGCTAAAAATACAAGGTGCAAGTCTTACTGACCAATCAGATAACAGCATTTATACAAACTCATAAGAAAATATTAATAAAACACGTCGTTTTATCGTTTATTAATCCAAAGATTTATTGGAACATTTTTTTTGATGCACATTTAGAAATAATGTAATATTTATGACAATTCTATCATGAATAAACACGACTTGAAAGCTGAAAAACGCTTTAAGTGGGATTAAAATCTGTCACTAGGAGGTAGCAATACCAAAAGTTTAACAGACGGTAAAAAAATTGATATAAAAACGGAAAATGTTCAGTTTTTAGAGCCTGACAGAAATAATCTTATCGCATGGATAACAGTCTTAATTATTTTTTGAGTGATTATAACGAAACCGTCCATGCAGTTTCTGGGATGCGATTTATGATATTGGGATAAAACGCATTCGTGAATAATTATTCTCTTCTCTTCACGTTTTACGCCTTTCCTTATATCCATTTAAGTTTTGCATAGCTTAATATTCGGCGCTCATAAAATCCGTGATATTATAAATCTCTTAGTAGTCCATACGATAAACTCTTGTGTGAGGTTGAACTTACTATACCCTATACACATGGAATTTAAGCATCATTGATTGAAATTGATTGGCTATGCAAAATAATATTTACAAACATTTAGTATATTCAGGTAAATATTATAATTGAAATTGATACGAACTTGTTGGTGTGATTTATTCCTCCGTAAACGATTAAATTGCATATTGCATTATTTCTTTTCTTTACCGAGATAAAAATTTCCAGGTTGTTCACGGTCAATATGTGAGGAATACCTTATTCTTCAAAAGTGCTCATCTTACTTCTAAAGATCTTTTTGTTTTAAAAATCTTTTTGAGAAAAAAAACAAGTGTTTTCTTTTTGTTCTTTCAAAATATGTTTTGGAGTGTGTAAAAATGCTGTTGTCTGATTGGACAGTAAAATAATTACGTGTACACGATGTTTATTTATAGTAAGTTTCAGTATCATTATTGACTTCCTTATTTGGAAATCGTCCAGACCTGTTATGTGATATAACAAAAAACGAATCAGAGAAAACTTCTGACTTATATAACGAATTAAAGCGGTTGTTACACCCATTCATATATTTTCGTGTCAAGGATTTCATTTTAAAAAAGGTCAGTGAACGTATTGCAGTTATGTACACTCGTATTTTATGTTTTGTTTATTTTTTAAATAATATATTATATTTACATAACCAGTTTTTCTACTAAGCCAAATGTGAAAGTGATTTGAAAAGCATTTTATTGTATACTCACGCGCAGAAATATATACGGAGTAACATACATTAACGTATCGTCACAATAAGGCTACATCGACGTTAGTAAAGTATTACGATATAAGGCAGCGAGAAATTCAATTATTGATTATATTATTGGTGCTTCAAAACACGTACATGTAAAATGTAAATATAAGGAATTTTTTTTTTTAGGTTTAAGTGAGAATTATTGGTGTGTGAATCACACAGACTGGCAGGTAGGCATATTTTTCATGAAGCGCTAGCGCGCTTCATGAAATATACCTATGTGACAAGTCTGTCTGATTCACACACCAATAACTCACACAAAACTTAAAAACATTCCTTAAATGTGTCATTTCTACTTTTCATGACGATGTAATGAGCAAACTCCTACATGTATCTTTAGATGGCCGTGATTATACTCTGACACGATAAAACAAAGATACATTTTCATATTATTTGTTATAAATTCAATTTTCAGAACTTGTCTATTAATAACATGCTGTTAAAATTTTCATTTAACACCTAATTTTATGTTAACGCCTCATAATTCTACCTGATTCAAGATCAATTATAACCGCTTTCAATAATTGAAAAAAAAACAAAAACAATAGCTCCCAATTTGATTGGCAGTCCAGATTTATCATGTGGTATCTGAAAATCTGAGTATGCATGTTTTGAAAATTACCTGGTCACGCGTCAAACACTTTCATGTACCTAGTAAAAGTTGCTTTGTATACACTGCGGTCAATAGTAAAGCCAAGTCGCTGTTATATTAGTGAGCAATTAATTTTTTTTAAAATTGATCTTGACTTCTTGAATTTTCTATAATTGCTCTTTAGTACTTCTTATCGATAGGACGTCCAAGGTATGAAAACTAAAATTTTCGAAGAAAAACTAGCGGTTTTTCGTGTCCTCTCTTACTTCAATGAATGGGGTTGGAATCAGGAGAGGGAAGAAGCTTCTGTATAGTAACTAATTACAAAACCAATAATTTTCTCCGAGTTCTCTCATTCAACCTGTGCCTAGATTTTAAGAAAGTCCTGAACAGGTCGGAGAGAATACTCGAAATCGGGTATTATCCGTGAAATCGCGTATAATACCCGATATTAGGGTATCGGTGAATCCGCGAAATCGGATATTGGAGGTGTAATCACCTAATAAAACTTAAACAATGGGATGGCGCATGTTGCCGAGTTAACTTTCATCTAGATACCCATGTTTTGTAAGGGTATCACTAGCCAAGTAAGAATTTGGGCGTCAAGATTAATGCGCTCAGGACAACAAATACCCGTGGAGGTCAGTACATTTCATGATCTGCACACAAAAAGGCGTTCGATTTGCTTTATATTTTTCATAATGTTGAAAGTATATGCATCAACCTAATATTCATTCCCAACACAACAGAATGGTAAAGTATCAGAATTCGGGAATTTATAATAATTCCACATCAACACGACAAACATGAACAATCTGTAAATTAATCAAATTATACGGAAACACATTTCACACACAAGATATGATGCCATGTATAAACAAGGGATTGTCTATCGTATCTAATTATGCGTCATTAATTACTTTCACATTCATCTTGTGCATAAAATCAAATTTATTTATGAATGTATAAATAATGTAATGATAAAAATGTATAAAATTTCGGTTAAAAAAACCTCTTTCTGTTCTTTTTTTTTTGAAAATCTTTTTTTTTTATCATTCATACATATCTGCAGAATATGTCTTCAACATTTTAGCAGAGACAGTAATAGTTTCAGGAATACAGCTTATGAGAGAACATAACTGTTGATCGTTTAATTTCGCTAAGTCATCAATATTTTACCATTTCTTGGCGACTTCAAAAGGGGGGAGGGGGCTTAAAGCTTCTTGACCACCTCTGACAAAACGACCTCGACCGTGTTCTACATGTGTCCAAGAGACCTCTCTTTGAATGTCACGGTCGGTTAAACTCGGTTATATATTTTCAATTGTAGGGAAGATTTATTAATCAAATAAAAAGTATATAGGTAAACAAAAAGCAACCTGTTATTTTCTAACACAATATGAGACTACAAGTAACTAGAATTCATATTTATTTTTAACACATTTTTTCATTATAGATGAATATTAGGAAAAGTTATTGCCATGAGTAATAAGTATCATAGATAAAATAACTAAAAGAAAACTGTGACATATTGTTAGAACCAATCAGATAGTCTTTGTATTCGCATATTATAATGAGGTATAAGATAGCGATATAAGAATAATATAGAAGGTAAAGAGATAAAATTTACCCTGTCTATCAAATAGTATAATAAAGAAAGGAAGTGGCTACAATTTTTATGAAATTTTAATGTCCGATGAGGAATTATATTCCCAAAAAGTAAGACAAGAGTTTCCAAGGCAATTGAACACTCCATTATTTCAGTTTGTTCATTAACATATTCATAAACGTAAAAACTACAAGAAATGTGAAAGAGTTTTGACTACGTAATTTTATATTTCAATATGCCTGTACCTCGATCTATATTGAGAAATTTAATGTATTATAAGCTCATGAAAAGATGTACACATTTGACTTTTATTCATAATAAAACAAGAAAATCCTGTTCATGTGACTTTTCGCTTTCAATTTTCACACAAATGCATAAAATAAAGAAAAAATAGCATATCTTGTATCGATTAAAATGCAACCCAAAAAAATTACGGTGTCTTTGAATAAAATTTTCCATGCTAAATTGACATAAAAAAGATACTCACCTTCAATTAGCTATTTTTAACCGGTTTCCCGTGGGTATTTATTTAATCTTATTTTATTTTCTTCTTTATAATAACGTTGGTATAATAATTCTATTATGGCAGAGATATACAATTATGACTCGCTTATACTGTACTCGCCAACTGTTAGGAATAATTTCTATTTTACGTGAAAGGGACGGCATACATTTTTCAGTAAAAATACATAACACGGAGTTAGTCGTTTTATTTCCTTAAAGTTTCACATTTTGTGAATAGTGCACAAATGAGAAAATTAAGTATATGGAATACTTTAATGGGAAATAAAGACAAAGGAAGTGTAGTTATCTGTTTTCAGAAATTATATTGAAAAATGATAACGCCATTGTGTCCGCTTTGTTACCCCAGCAGTGTTTGTCGTGTGATTTTAAACTTATTTGACAACCGTATGAATTAGGTTTAATAAAAATAAATCCACAAGATACTGTTTTTCTGCATCAAGTTCACGTGCTTGTCAATCAAAATCATTCAATACTGTGTAGATGAAAAAGTTTCGTCACATCAAAAATGAAGTGCGAGTGATTCCAACAAATTATAACATTTATTTTCATCTTTTCTAGATTTGATTCCAACATTTGAATAACAAATGAATAAAATACATTTGGCATTAACATTTGAATTTGAAACATATTCTCTGCCAATTTCAAATAACACCGCCGACTCATGTACATTTTGAACTACTATTGTTTTGTGACTTTTTTAGATGCATGTTTGTTTTGAGACTAAAATGTTTGTTCCTATAAAGAAAACGATTTTTTTTTTAAATGTTATCTAAAATATTGTGGAAAACCAGTACTGAATAAGTAACTGATTTAGGCGGGAAAGGGGTTATTAATCACATCGAATGGCAAGCATATAAAGTTACAGTAAATACATATTTCCTTTAACCACACTATCGATTAAATTCGCGTCAAGGGGATGTTTACTCCTCCATGGCACCTGATCCTTTCTCTGATGTTTCGGAGGTCTGTGTTTGCTCTGGGTTTTTTTTTGTATTGTTTTACGGACTTTGAGATTTAATACTGTTCGTTATCTCCATATCCTTCTCCAAAGATAATAAATAAATAGGATATTTGCAGTACTACTATGTATAACTCTCAGAACAAGTTCTACCTTACTAAGTATTTCCTGTAAGAACTGAAAAAGGAACGTGTTAAAAATATATATTTTCATAATTTTGACTATGATAAATATATCTCCATTAACGATTTGTCGTCTTTAACAAAACAACAAAATGTTGCGGTGCTTGAAGCATTTTTACTTTGCCTTTTTTTATATTTAATATTTCAGCATCTTTCTACATAGGTACATAATGTGCTTGTATAAACATTCATTTTCCAGAGAAATCTAATGAATAACCTAAAATCTAAGTTAAAATATTTAAAAATAATTATGTAATCGTAGATCGTATTTCCCCATGAAATAATGATTCTTCAAACACGATATATGTTAGTTATTAAATTAAAATACCTGAAAATTCTTACTTACAAAAAAATAAGTCCTTTGAATTAAAACGTTGAACGCTTTGTGAATGGTGTACGCGAACGCACGGCCAAGAAAGATGAACGCAAAATAATGAACAACATGGACTTTGTCAGCAGCACGTCATGATAAATATGCAGGCGTGAAGTGTCGTAGTTCATGAGTTCTCATTTTTTATATTTACATTATTTTTTGTCACTCCATGATAATTCCATGATATCTCCATGATATCTCTTTTAAAGTATCATTCATATTGTGAAATAGCCAAATTATTTAACAATCGCACATAAAATTATACAGTGATACAGTGGTTTGCATTGGTTAAGTGGTTTTTCATCTTAACCCCCTCCCTTCAGAGGAAGATTCTACAAATCTCCTGTCGTGAAAAGGATGTAGGAAACAAAATTTAATCACAAATCATAATTAATTCAAAGTTCTTACTACTTTCCCATTTTCCGTTCGCTCACTATTAGTTTATCGAGCATTCACTGTTTGTTCATCAAGCGTTTACCGTTCGCTTTCCACCTAAAATCAAAATTCACTTCTTAAAATTTAATGACATGCTTACCTTTGCAAAACGGAAGGCTACCAGTTGAAAGAACAACAACAGCTGCAGAAGTTTCGTCACAGAAACACTGGTTTCGATCGACATCGCAATTTGCATTTTCTATACAATCTGAGTCATCATCGCAAACGCCGACTGAAGGCTCAGTCTGAGCCAAAGTGTTTTGCCAGTGTAAGATAATACCACCAACAAGTAGAAACTTCCTTAATAGGGACCTCTTCATCTTGTATCTGAAGGCAAGAACTGAAATGAACATCATATAAGTACCAAGGAATATGCAAATTAACCTCATTCACGCTTCCACGCTCCGCCCACCGATGGCAACGAATATCACCTGACCCGCACCTCCGACAAACAATGTAAACACCATCACAGGTGAATTACAACTTTGTGCCGGATGATTTTACTCTTAGAGGAGTCAATCAAAAGCTTTAATTTATTATAAACAAGGATAAATTCACAATATATCTGTGTCAAAAAAAGTTAGCACAGTAATTATTACTGTAAGATGCTATCGGAGCATGAGGAAGGGCCACCGCGTCGTTTAACGGAGTCGGTAGTTACAGATGCCTTTTTGTTTCTGTACAGCCGGGTAAAACATAAGTTGGTTTAGAATGCGTTTAGTCGTTATTATTGGTTAATAAATTGATATTTTAATTATTACTTAGTTTATTTTTTGTTTTTCTTTAGTCCAGTAAACAGCTTCAACTGGCACTTGCATTGAGTGTTCTAACGTTAACCAGGTGTTTTATTCACTTTGAGCCTAATTGCATGTTCTCCTTCTTCAGCCTACATGATGATTCAGATATCGACCTTTGTCATGTTTATTTGCAGGAAGAATTTATCAAGATTTTTTTCTCATTTCCATGTATTTCATTTTCATAATAAATCTAATACCTTCATATGTTTAAACAGTAAGAGACTACTTATCATCTATAAAATTTAATCATGACATTAAAAGACTCAGAAATGAATATTTATATAATTTATAAGTAAGCCTAATAATTTATTTTTACTTCTTTTTAAATACTGGATCTTGTCAAAGGATGATAAAGCACGCACAGTCTATACTTTGTTGATTGAGCCACATATGCTGGTTGGAATATAATGTGATACGATCTTAAATGTTCTTATTTTTCAAGTAGCTCGTTATATATATATGCGATGACCTGCAATTTTCTGTGTCAAGTCAACATCGGATTGAGGCATCTGTGTTTCACTACTTGCAGATGATGGCAAGTTTAGGTGAAACCCCCAAAAATTCAAAATAATTCAAATGTGAATCCTTATTCCACCATGATACATTCACCTTGCAAAATGTGGCCTGCCTCCAAAAAATGACATAGGAGTACATAAAATCCATTTTTCTGAGTGATAACCACATCTGACATGGACCCTGTAAATAGCTCACTGACAAACACAATGTTACCCATTGGATCACAAGATCTCAGTCCTTTTAAAGTTGTTCCCGATTTATAATCAGAATACATATGTGATTGTAACTTTAATACTTTCAATTCCGTGAAGTCAACTATGGCATTGGTTCTTGGAAATGCAGATCTGAACTGTAAGGGCATATTACTAATGACATCATCACGATGAGGCCATATTGGTACTTAACCTAATATCATGTACATATGATCAACTTATGCATTAAATACTTCACTGCTCCTATTTTGTATTGTTTTATGGACTTTGATATTTAATACTGTTCGTTATCTACATATCCTTCATTATTAATAATGACTGATTTGATAATTGGGTACGATTTCAATTAAAAGGTAATTGGATTAATCAGTACATCACAACTTAAAAACATGATTGTGATTTGAAATTTCAATAAACATTAAACTATTTCATTCATCAAATAGATATGTACCTACAGTGACATTCTGCACAATATGACCCTTTACTTTAATTTTTTGGTCACCACTCACTTTTTGAAGTTAGTTCGCGTGAACTAAGGAATAATGTAAGAACACAAAACATATCATATGCATGTACATGTACAAGATATAGCTATGGTAGTTTTCATGAACGAATCAAAATATAAACACAACATCATGCAGGGCCCCAGATAAATGTCATATCCTTTTAATATATGACTACAAGCATTTCTACATATTCATAGAGGATATTCAATGTTTTGTAGTGGAATATGGAATTTATTTCACGAGTGGGACAGGATTTTTGATATTTTCACAAGTGCTGAGCACGAGTGAAAATATCAAAAAATCGTGTCTCACGAGTGAAATAAATTCCATATTCAACTACAAAACATTGATTCTTCTGTTTATTGCTCTTTTTTAAAAAACATCTTTGAATTTTCCTTTGCCTCTGTCTTTTTGTAATACTGTCATATGCTACATGACGCCATAGTTGAGCGGTGGAGACGTCATAGCTAGTGAGGTGAAAACACTGTAAACATGGAGTTAGAAACATATTTTTCGTAATTTTGACAGTTTTATTCGCTTTCAGAAAGGTTTATTTCTTTCCATCTATCTTATATTAGGTCAAGGTAGATTTTCTTACAACAATCTTCGTTATGGGAAGGGAAATCGAGAATTTTCCTGCACTTCTGATATTCGTCAAGCTGTGACAGGATATTATTTTGATATCTTTTCACACTGTTACAGGATATCATTTTTATTCAATGGATAAATTACAGTATTTCACGGGTAAAAATGTAATAAATAATGATTCTTCACTTTACTTATGATTACGAGGAAATGTTACATTGAACAGAATTACTGTGCAGATAAACGTATGTCAATTTATAGTGCTTTCATTCAGCTAGTAATGTGATCTCCCGCAGGCCTTTATTCATCTCGTGCACTTGTCTTTTTGAGTTCTAAGCTTTGGAAAGGGAATAAAACTTACCCCTTGTATCCTGTCGGGATACCTGGTATAGCTGTTGCATATTCCCCATGCACATGTCATCACCATTGTTTCAAAATATGCTAAAACTTGCATAACGTCTGTGTCCGACATGATGCATGAGGTAATGGCAGACAATATTTCCTTGATTTTGATTGGCTGTGCGGAGATGACAACCGCTTCACTTGTGACGTCGTTGAAGCGTGAATTTACAAGGGTTAACTAATGTAATACCAATTTTACCGACGTGACATTACTTTTAATAGTTGATACCACTCCGGTTTTTATCTGTTTATCTACTTATAACCAGACTATTGATAATTAATGTGGATCGTTGTTTAATTTATATATTCCTACATCCTTTCGACAACATGAGATTTTGAAGTGTTTTGAAGAAAAGGGGAAAAGGGGGAAAAGAGTTTACAAAATGTGAAACCACCGATCAGTACTTAATATTTTGAAGAGGTATTTTTAATGTGCTATGTGTCTCTGTCCCAAACTACTCGGTATTTAAATGTGCTGTAGAAAAAAAAACATTGGACGCTGCCCTTAACTATTTCATTGTGATGTAGAATAAGTATTGGATTCTGTCCCTAACTACTTAAAAGTGCAGAAGAAAAAAATTGGACTCTGTCCCTGACTCTTTCAATGAGATGTAGATTAAGCATTGGGTTCTGTCCCTAACAATTTAAATATGCTGTAGAAAAAACATTCGACTCTCTTTAATCATTTCAATGTGATGTACGAAAAAAAAAACATTGGACTCTGTCCTTAATTATTACAATGTGATATAGAATAAGCATTAAGTTCTGTCTCTAACTATTTCAGTGTGCTGTAGAATTAGAATTAAATTATGTCCCTAATTAACTATTTAAATATGCTGGAGAAGAAGCATTCGGTATTTTCCCTAACTATTTCAATGTGCTGAAGAATTAACATTGTGTTCTCTTCCTAGCTATGAGGGTTGATCCAAAAGTAATGTCACAGTGTTCATATCTTTTACATTTGGCGCCATATTATCAAATATTATATACCGAAAGATGCACAAATATAAATCTAATTAATCTTGAAATTTCCATTCAATAATGTATAACTGAATTTATTTTATAGGTGTTTAAAACATAGAACATAGGGGATGTCGCCGTGTCACAGTAGAACGTCACAAATTAAAGTGTACTTTTGTTTAGAATAAAAAAAAGACAAACACATTAAAAAGCATCTTTTAAAAGCGACTAGTCAAAATATATTTTAAAATACAAAACTTTACATCATTTTCTGGTCTTAAGTTGAAAATGATGACTTAATTGTTTGTTTGTTTTTTTTTTAAATTGTAAACATTATCAAAAACATCATTGTTTTACTCCAGTGCATTGAGAAAAGGAAATGTTGAAATGGATAAAAAAGCCAAAACAAACTAATGCATTTTGCTTCAAAATGGAGAAATCGCCAGTAGAGACAATTAAGTTGATTCACCAGACTCACAGATGAAAAAATATATAAATAAGAGACTTGTTTAGATGGTTTCAGCGATTTCGGGTGGGTGATGGGTCATTGAATGCTCAGCAGATGACAAGAAGACCGAAAGATAGGAGGACGGATGGAAACGTTCTGTGGTGTGTGACGTTGTCAAAAAAGACTTTTAGAGCGATATGTGAAATTAAGTTGGTCTTATGCTACTGTTCAAAAAAATTTGACAGAAGAATTAATAATGGAAAGAGTGAGTGTACGATGGGTGCCAAATTTTCTTTAAGAAAGTGAAATATTTGTGAACGTGTTCGTGGACCTCAAATATGTTTTGAATGAAACGAAGGGAAGTGTCTAAATGTATGACGGCAAGTATCCGTCGAATGACGTTACTTAGGTGTTGCGACTACCATAATCGCACGTCGTATAAAATCCGATATTTTGAAAAGTATAAATAATGTTGAACTGAAATTTTCAGGTCTGATTTGAAATAAATGTAGATTTCATCATTAATAATTTTGTTGCTTTTCGTCGACGGGTAGCGATTTTATCGAAGTTGTGACATAACTGTTGGATCAACCCTCGTATTTAAATATGCTGTAGAATAAGCATTGGACTCTGTCCCTGACTATTTAAATGTGCTGTAGAACAAGTATTTGGTTCTGTCCCCAACTATCAAAATGTATTGTAAAAAAAGCATTGTTCGCTTTTTGAAAGACCAACCACCTCTCCAAAAATGATGTGCTTGAGACATTGGTATAAAGGGAAAATTTATTTCACATTTCTTAATTTTTTCTTTGCTTTTTCTTCTTCCTTATGGGCAGGAATCACTCTGCAAAATAGGCACGCTTGGAACTACTGTGTTTAAAAGAGATTTAAAACTAAATTTAGATTTTAAATCACTAATTAAAACTTAATTCACATATTACATGTATAATTGAGATGACTTTTGATATGCTCTTGTATGACAGATTATGACGGTTTCCAAATGGTTTTTCAGTGTTTCTCGTAAAATGCAGACGTCTTTGTATCCGTTATTTTTAAAGCATTCTTTTGCTTTGCCTAGACATAATTACAGTGCAGCTCATGTAACTTCTGTATTTTTTATGCATTAACATGACTTTTAAGCGCACAATGTTAACAGTATTTCTCAGCATTTTGACTTCTTTCCGTGTTTAAAAAGCTGGTATTTTTTCAGGGTTACTTTCTGAAATCTAGCATCGTGAAAGATACGTCAAACTGCAAAATTTTCAAAGTTTCAGACCTTTAATGAAAATTAATTTTCTTTTCAATTGTAAAAAATTTACTATTTTTAAAGGCAAAATATACTTTATTAGCCTATTTTTTGGCATATTTTCTTTATGCAGTATTGTCATTATCGGCGATCCATTTCGACA
>NW_026938665.1:0-7500 GCF_032062105.1 Saccostrea cuccullata | reverse complement strand
ATCTTCCCTGAACTCCTTCTACATTTTACTCAGCAGCCTAATCATCTTTTGGGAGATGGTTGGCGGTGTCATGTAGATGTGCAGTAAGGTTTTGGAATGTAGATTTTGCCCCGGGGGGTCAAATAGGGATCGAAAAATGATGTTTTTTATGCAAAAAGCCCCGTCTTCCCTGAACTCCTCTTACATTTGACTCAGTAGCCTAATCTTCTTTTAAGAGATGTTTGGTGGTGTCATGTAGATGTGCAGTAAGGGTTCGGAAATTTCATTTAGCCCGTTGGAGGGGGGGGTCAAATGGGGGAATTTTTTTATTATATATATATTTTATATGTTTAATCACCCTGCTTTCAAGAACTTCCCTAATATCTTATGCAATAGCTTTAAACCATGATCATTTGGAAAATGATTGGTTTGTTTTGCGTATTTGTAAAATGGTTTCAAAATTTTAATTTTCATGTGGATTGCAAAAAAGGGCAGGAAAAAAATGGCCCCTCCCTAACCCAGGGGGTCATGATTTGTACAAACTTGAATCTACACCTCTTGAGAATATATGCATATTAATCATGCTCTTGTTGTTCTTGAAAAAAGGAATTTTGAAGATGTGTTTGCTTTTATTCCCAAATAAAACTTTGATCACTAATTGTGGCGTGACATTTGTATTAGTGTATAAAGTTTGATGAAAATATCTTGAACAGTTTCTTTAGAATTGAAACTAAAATCTAAATAAATTGGATATACAGTAAAACTCGGTTATAGCGAAGTCCTGGGGACCTGTGAATTTAATTCGCTATATCCGTAATTCGTTATATCCGTATAACGAATTCGTATAACCATATATAGCGAATTCGAAATATGCATGTTTTCCTTCAAGTGTTACTATAAAAATGTTAGGGAAGCAAATTATTACAAAACATAGATTCGAAAACTAAGGTTTTATTATGAATTTAATTTTATATACAAATGCTAAAAGAAAATAAAGTCAGTTCAATTTATCACATTTTAAGATCTTTGAAAGTTCGTTATAAAAGATGTAAATTTCATTATATTTAATCTCAAGGGAACTCAAAATCAGTTCGCTATATCCGTAAATTCGTTATATCAGAGT
Organism: Saccostrea cuccullata; assembly: GCF_032062105.1. Classification (NCBI taxonomy): domain Eukaryota; kingdom Metazoa; phylum Mollusca; class Bivalvia; order Ostreida; family Ostreidae; genus Saccostrea; species Saccostrea cuccullata. The sequence continues at coordinate 6,398 of NW_026938665.1, read as the reverse complement.
TCGTTATAACCGTAAAAATTTACAAAGATTTGTTAAGAATTTTGCCGGGGACCGAGAAAAACTTCGCTATATCCGTGAATTCGCTATATCCGTGTTCGTACTAAACGAGTTTTACTGTAGATAATAAATTCTCACCAAATTATGTATAAGTGCATGCTAAACATAAAACTTATTGAATCTTTTTGGTGATGTAATTTGTAGTTGAGTTTTGTAAAAGAGAAAAACCCATGTATTCAACAATGGACCATTAAAATACTGGTACAGTTAAAGTATATCATTTAGGGGGTTAATTAGTAAGATTCCAGTTCCCCAAGAACAGGGACTGTGTTTCGGGAAATAGTGCTGGTCGAGGGGAAATGGAATATTGCTAACTCCCTCAATGATATGATTTAACTGTTTTATTGTAACGATACAAATTTAAATTGTAAAGATCACCTTTTAAAAGAAAAAAATATTCATTTACTATTCAATATTATTCAATACTTAATTTACAGATTAAATAATCATTATTCTCATAATTGAATAAAAGCACAATTTGCATTTATTGAAAAACTAGAGGATTACGGATAACCACGTATTAGAATGATTAAATTTTGACAGAGTATCTAAGTTAATATTCTTGTCTATCCACTGATGTGATGACATGTTTACAATGAACCTGTTGACCTGCTGACCTGTCGACCTGCTTACCTTTCGACCTGCTGACCATCAGAGCTTACCTGTCGACCTGTTTACTTGTCCACCTGTTTACCCGTCGACCTGCTGACCTGTCGACCTGCTTACCCAAATATATTGTTGTTTTAAAACTTAATGAATATGTAGATGTTATTAATAAATATGTAAATAAAATATTAATAATTTTATGGACTTTGCCTATTTACTCATTCTGTTAAGAGTGAAAATCCGCAGGAACTACAATATCGTATACTATACTTGACCCAGAGAATTTTGACAGAGGACGTAATTATGAAAAGAGTGAGTGTGCGATGGATACCAAGAATTCTTAAAGAACAGAAATATGTGAACGTGTTCGTGAATATGAAATATATTTTAGTGGGGACACGTTTAAATTTTTGACGACGAGCATCGACGTTATTTAGATGCGGCGACTACCAAAAAGCACCTTGTATAAAATCCGATATTTTGAAAAGCTTGAATCTTATTGAATTGAAATTTTTAGGTCTGATTTAAAATTTATATACTTTCCATCATTTTATAATTTTGTTGTTTTACGTCTACTAGTAGCAATTTTATTGAAGATATGATATTACTTTTGGATCAACCTTCGTACAGATTAAATCTTCAAACTTTTCAATTATCTAATCTTTTTTTTTTTACACAGGTTTTCAAATTTATTGATTAATTTTATGTACATATATTGATTATTTATTTCTTTGTTTAATTTTCAAGATAACTTTACCCCTTACATATCTATTATCAATGTAATGGATCACTGTGTTTGGTTGTGTGCAAAAAATTATGCAAGAATCTAAAACTAAAAATAATTTAAAATTGTATTTTGTTAATCAATGAGTTGTTAATCAGGATATCTTAGAATAAAAATATTTGTGCAAAAAATTGTGCAAGAATCTACAACTAAAAATAATTTAAAATTGTATTAATCCATGATTTATTTAATCAGGATATCTTAGAATAAAATATTTTTTGTACGCCCCATACATTTGATATAAAATTTTGGTCCTTAAGAAATTACACTAAATAAAATGGAAAACTTGCTATAATTGGTTTCTCATTGTAAGTGCGAGATATTGACAGGTAGATGAATGGTCATTGAAATGTTTTGTATAACGATGAGAGATCACTCGCTACAAAGAATTCCATGAATGCATTTGTATGTTTGAAGTTATTTCTTGTTAAGGATGATGAGGATATCACACTTAACAAAATAAAAAAGAATGCATTTTCTTCGTTGTTTAAATTTGTTCACTTTTGTACTGTTCCCTTTACAATCCGATTTTTTTTAAAATAATTGTATGGAACATTATAAAAAAGTTCATGTGGCTTAACTATTTTTATTTTACTTTTTAAAATAAATACTTTGTATTTATCTTTATGCATAAAAAAGTAGCAAATGGCCTTCAAAGGCATATGAATAACCACTAGAAACCACTGTAGTGCCAGCTAAATAAAATGAAATACAAGTACAATGTTTTCAAGCTCAAAATCCATCAAACAATACAAATTTGAATCAGAAAAACACGGACCTCCAAAACATCAGAGGTGGCATGGAAGAGTAAGCCGACCAGTCACCCGCCATGTGCTCCTTTTCATGATTGGGATATAACGGAAAAATCCGTCGACAATTCAGTGTGTATATGATTGTCTAACAATTAGTATGAAAAACGTCAGTTAGAATTTAGTTAATGATAAATTACATTTGCTGACAAGGCCATCGTATCAGCAATAGAACTAAAGAAATGATATCTTTAACGAGACTACTGATATACTTGTTTGCCAACACCTTACCTTTTTTTCAAAATTGTTCATATGTAGAGTATGTCTCCCGTATCGAATAAATTGAGAGATAAAACCCCGTGCAGGTAATGAAGGTATATTGCTGCATAAGTAAGGGACGTTGAAACAGTAAAGTCATCTAGTTTGTCAGATAGCATGGTTGTTATATTAGCATTAACGTCTTTTTCAATCAAAATACTTAAATATGAAACAGACTCTGTGGTATCTTTTATTTCCAGCTTACCGGGATATACCGTATCGACGTACATTGTAATAATGAAAATAACCATTATAAATTGACAATATATTGTTCCACATCAATAAATGTCGACTTGAAGGTCACAACAAGTGTTTTCGTCTTCTAACATATAGGATTTTTGGACAAATTTTGCTTTGTGTGAATACAAAGATAGGTCTACTAATAACTGGACGCAGTTGGTACCCATTGGAATTCCAATAGATTGTTGGAAATTCTGGTCTCCAAAAAACCACATAGATATTATTAATGAGAAACTCAGGCTTCTTTTTAATATCAACTTCAGAGTATTTGTATGTACAATCTAAATGTTTTTTCAACAAAATTAATATCTATTTTTATTTGAAAAGCATGCATAGCATGCGCAGCTGTCAATTATATCAAATGAACCTGGACAATATCGCGAGGAATGCTTGTGTATAAAGTTGAAAAGTCGTACGTTTTGCTGTTGATTTTAGTAAAATTTTGTGATTTCAAATTTCCAAAAAATTCCTTGGGGTTTTAAAGTAGCCATATACATGTGTAAGTATGATTTTCACCACTGTTCAAATATATTGTTGCACAGTTATCGTGAAACAAATCCTTGAGAAGTTGCTATTCAGCATCAGCTAATAGCTGAAAAGTCACAGAGTGTCATTGTTTTCTTTTTCCTGAGAGGTCGTATTTCTTATAGTACAAATTAGTTGTAAATGAAATCTTAATATTTTATAGGATAAAAGTCAAATTAAAGATCAATAGAATGCAATACATATGGCATACACTGAACTCTCTGTTTGATTGTTTCACATGAAGGAATACTTGAATGGGTTAAAATGGTTTTAATGCTATGAACAGAGATTGAATAAACAATAAAAGTACATGATACCCTTGGAAAGTAAACAGCATGTAAAAATATACAAATTAAAATAATACATCAAATAGGAAAATAAAAGATAGGATCCTGTGTAGTGCATGCACGCTAATTAAATACAAGCATAAACACACAGAACGTAATCACAAACATTGATAAAATTTAAAAAAAAAAACTTCAAAAGTGGGCGATAAAAAAACATAAAAGTTCAAATCAACTAGGGATGGTTAGCACTGGGTTCATCAGCTTTTTATTAGGTTTATGCATCTGCCACAACGGGTTCATTTTTATTTTTTATTTTTATTTTTTTTTTGACATATGAAATTGAGCTGAATTTTTTTAGTCTCTTTTTTCTAAAACAGGAAATCGAAACAAATGGATGAAAAGTTTTATTTACACATCCGGAAAAAATCTATTATTCAGAAGGAAAATTGAGACATACAATTAAAAGAATGTATGTGAGGCCAGTATGGCACACAATGCAAATTAAGAGTTAAAAAGTCTGAATATATTATAATGAAACAATAAAAAAAATATTTTAAAAATCATAAGTACAGATATCACATTCCGTATAACTGCAATGGAGATGATAAAAGAGTAAAGAATTCCAGTCCACAATATTGTGTCATTGCCTTTGACATAGGCATCACTAACTAAAAATTATTAAACTTTCAGGCTTGCACGAATCCGATACCCTCCATGGTTTAAAACCATGCTATAATCTACAGCGTCCTAATTGTACCTCCTGTAATTATACACGTCCATTATTTCTTTTCTTTTTTTTTAACACAGAGCCATTTTTGGCAGAGACTCAAAGCCTTTAACATTAGTGGCTGATAAGAAAACTAGGGAACTAGAGTTTTTAAATAAATAAAATTACACGTATTATCGCTTTCAACACAAATTTCAATATTTTTTGCTTTTGAATGCTTCCAACTTAAACACAGATCCGAGCTCAAAATCACTAAGATTGATTAATTGTATGTTGTTTAACGTCCCTCTCGAGAATATTTCACTCATATGGAGACGCCATCACTTGTCGGTGGAGAGCTACAAGGGCCATTGAGCAGTGAGGGATCTTTTTCGTGCCAGCACCTACTGCGACGCGGGACCTCGGTTTAGACGGTCTCATCCGAAGGACCGGTCTCCACTTCCCACAGTGGGATTCGAACCCGCAACGTAAGGATCAACTCCTTACTTCGTGACTCTAGAGCAGACGCTCTAACCACAACGCCACGCGGGCGACAAATCACTAAGATGTGCTTTCTCTCTTCATAAACACTCAAAGCAAAATTTTGTATTTGTGTCAATTTTTATCTTTATATCATTTTTTACAATGTGTATATACGAAAGAAAAAATTGAATAGACGAAGGGGCGTGAATAGACGAAAGAGCGTGAATGGACGAAAGGGTTTCTACGAGGTCTTTCTAGTCAGCATTTCCCAAATGACAAAATAATTTTTGCAAATTCAAATTATTGTTGGGTTTCACTTTCTCCGTCATGTTTCATACCAATTGTTCAGCGATAATTGCCTTTTACCAATATTGACTTGGAATAGCTACGTTCCTCTGCCTGATAACTAGATCAGTAGAGCATATTCACGACAGATGTGACCGGTCGATATGGATTGCTTACTCCACCCTTGGCGTGACTGATGCCGTCTTTTTTTCCTTTTGGGATATTTATTTTTGCCCAATAAAAATTTGAATTATTAACAGGATTCACTTATCGTTATCTTCACGTATTTTAAGATCACTGCAGTTTTATTTTGAATGTTCATTCTGTTTATAATGTAAAAGGTCAAGATAATACTAGTAAACAGTAATCGATCTACCAAAACCAGAAGTCTCTGTCGAGACTGTAGCTCTACTGGTTTGTACTTATAACAAAGGATGAGAAATAAAGCCATTGCCATCAGACCAAACTGTAGAAGGAGTAGCGTTTTAAAGGAATTTCACAGGCATTTCTATTTTTAGTAACAATGGCAACACTGTACATCGAAATCAAAAACCGATGCACTATTTTATGTATATTAGTGTAGTCTATTTGTGTCCCAAGTTATATTGAAATAAGACCAAAACTGTAGAAGGAGTAGCATTTTAAAGGAATTTCACAGAAAATTCTATTTTTAATAAACATGGCAATACCGTTCATTGAAATCAAAAACTGATGCATTATTTTATGTATATTAGTGTAGTCTATTTGTGTGCCAAGTAATATTGAAATCAGACCAAAACTGTAGAAAAAGTAGCATTTTAAAGGAATTTCACAGAAAATTCTATTTTTAGTAACCATGGCAACACCGTTCATTGAAATCAAAAACCGATGCATTATTTTATGTATATTAGTGTAGTCTATTTGTGTGCCAAGTAATATTGAAATCAGACCAAAACTGTAGAAAAAGTAGCATTTTAAAGGAATTTCACAGAAAATTCTATTTTTAGTAACCATGGCAACACCGTTCATCAAAATCAAAAACCGATGCACTACTTTATGTATCTTAGTGTAGTCTACTTGTGTGCCAAGTTACATTGGAATCAGGTCAAAACTGTAGGAGGAGTAGCATTTTGAAAAATTGTTTACAGACAGACAGACAGACAGACGGACGGACACCTTACTATCGCATAAGCTCTTCTGGTCTCTGACCAGTAGAGCTAAAAATCCACAAATACAAATATGTGAAAAGGGCACGGACCCCTGAAAATTCAAGAGGCGTGATAGGTGCCTGGGAGGAGTGAGCATTCTCTGTTGACCGGTCACACCTGCTTTAAGCTGAAACAATCCATAATCAATTCATATCAAAGGCGTAGCAAAAT